>NC_067495.1:17268228-17525275 GCF_947179515.1 Apodemus sylvaticus | reverse complement strand
CCTATTGACACTGTTCTTTGCCTTACAGAAGCTTTGTAATTTTATGAGGTCCCATTTGTCAATTCTTGATCTTACAGATATTGGTGTTCTGTTCAGGAACTTTCCCCCCATGTCCATGTCCTCAAGGGTCTTCCCCAGTTTCTTTTCTATTAATTTCAGTGTATTTTTGTGGAGTTCCTTGATACACTGGATTTGAGCTTTGTACAAGAAGATAAGAATGGATCAATTAAAGAGTACTGACTGTGCACCCTTTTTGATTTCTTTATTGTTTCAACTTCCATTTTAGATCTTGGATGGTTTTGTTCAGTTCCTTCACCTGTTTGGTTTTGTTTTCCTGCAATTCTTTAAGAGATTTTTGTATTTCCTCTTTAAGGAGTTCTACTTGTTTACCTGTGTTCTCTTCTATTTCTTTAATGGGGTTATTTATGTCCTTTTTCATGTCCTCTATAAGCATCATGAGATGTAATTTTAAATCCAGTTCTTGATTTTTCTGGTGTGTTGGGTTATCTAGAACTTGCCGTGATGAGAGAACTGTGTTCTGATGTTTCCAAGTAGCCTTGGTTTCTGTTGGTAGGTTTCTTGTGCTTGACTTTCACCATTTGGTTATTTCTGGTGTTAGTTTGTCTTGCTATCTCTGGCTGAAGCTTGTCCCTCCTGTGGGTTAGTAAGCCGTGTCAGTAGTCCTGGGAGACTAGCTCAATTCTGGCAGGATCTGTGTGTAGATGGTTGTGCAACTACCCAGCTCCTGGGTGCATATGGTGACCAGAAAGTTCCTCTCCCAGCTGCTCTACTGATCTTATGCCCTGTGCACTCCTAGCCATCCCCCTCCTGATAGTTATTAGAGAGCAAATGGAGATCTCACCACTGATCACAGAAATGAAAGTGCTGCTGGGAGACCAGCTCTCTCCTGGCTGGCCATGCACAGAGTGCAGTGGAACTGACCAACTCCTGGGTGCAGATGACAACTGGCTGGTCGCTTTTAAATCCCTGCCAATTCCTTAGCTTCACCTAACCCACATGAATTGTCCCAGGAGTCTCTTCTGTTCTTAATTCTAAAGCTAGAGGCACATGGCCAAAGCTGCTGAGTTGTACTGCTTTCTGGCGTTGGAACATTGCCCCCCTTATTCAAGTACCAATTTCCTGTTTTCCAACTCCCTCACTGCCTAAACTTGGCTGTCCTGAAACTTGTTCAGTGAGTTGTGCTTGAATTAAGAAGCATGGATTCGTCTCCTGAATGCTGGCAATAAGGCATGTACCATCGCCTTAAGTTTTTTTTTTTTTTCACCTAGAACTCGTTCTGTCCCAGGCTGGCTTGGAACTCAGAGATCTGTTTGGCTTTGTCTCCTAGTATTAAAGATGTGTGCCATCATGCCTGTGCGTAAACTTTTCATGGCTACAGTTCCTCATGATATGAATCAAAAGCTTGTGTTTTCCAAACACAAGATCTGGCTCACAAGTGTGCCCTCCCCTTCTGGATTGTAGTTTATTCCAGATTAAAAGTCCAAACTATTCCTTTTCAAACACACATAATAAATTTAGCTGAGTGGGATCTTGCCTTGAGATCACCAGTCCCTTAAATTCCTTATCTCCTTCTACACAGGATGGTTTTGTTCAGTTCCTTCACCTGTTTGGTTTTGTTTTCCTGCAATTCTTTAAGAGATTTTTGTATTTCCTCTTTAAGGGCTTCTACCTGTTTACCTGTGTTCTCTTATATTTCTTTAATGGGGTTATTTATGTCCTTCTTCATGCCCTCTATCAGCATCATGAGATGTAATTTTAAATCCAATTCTTGATTTTCTGGTGTGTTGGGTGTGTTTTCACTTCCTGATGCCCCTTTCTTATTTCTTGACCAATACATTTTGTATTTTTTCTTTTTAAACTTCTTATGCTTGATCAGAATGTTCTTTATGAGGCTAAACCAAAGAATAAAGTGTTTACTGGGAATTTTTCGTACTTTTTTTCTCATTGCAGTTAAGATAAAGCCCTTTACATTAGCCTCAGGTAGACCTTTCAGAGAAGAGCAAAATGTCACATTCTTCGCCAAAATAAAACAAAAACATTCTCTAGTCCACATACTCAAAATCCCACTGAAACTTATTGGGCCAGGTATGCACAGTTCAAATAATTCTCAGCAACAAAGTCTTGCATATTCTTACCAGGATAATCCGCTAAGCCCCTCTTAAAGCATTCCACTGCTTTTCAAATCCAAACTCCTAAAATCCACATTCTTCCATACAAAAACATAGTCAGGTCTATCAGAGGTATACCCCAGTCCCTGGTACCAACCTCTGTCTTAGTTAGCCTTTTACTGCTGTGAAAAGACACCATGAACAAGGCAATATTTATAAAAGACAATATTTAATTGGGGCTGGTTTAGTCCTTTATCAAGGTGAGAGCATCGAGCATCCAGGCAGAGGTGGAGCTGGAATAGCTGAGAGTTCTTTATCTTCCTTTAAAGGCAGACTGGAGAAGATTGGCTCCCATGTGGGTAGGAGGAGGGTCTCATTGCCCACTCCAACAGTGACACACGTGCTCCAACATGGCCAGACCTGCCAATAGTGCCACTCCCTAGGCAAAGCATAGTTAAGCTATCACCTATCCAGTTGAACAATTGGTACAAGAACAGTTGGTTCATAACATATTGAGGAGTCTACTAGTCCTTGGAATTCTTCTGTATTTGTAGTACAAAGGATATCTGGAAAAAGGAGAATGTTTACAGATTTAAATGTGGTAATTAAAGTAATTCAGCATATTGTTTTTTTTTTTCCAGCCTGGAATTCCTTTACCTTCTATATCATGCAGAGATTTGCCTATAACACTTATTGATTTAAAATATTTTCGAGAGGCGGCGGCGGCGGCGGCGGCGGCGGCGGTAGCAGTGGCTGCTCCAGCTGAAGGGCCATCAGCGGTGGAACCAAGGCGACACAGGGTCCAGTTAGGCCCTGCGCCCACGACCACTGACCTTCGCTGACCAGCCGGGCGGCAAGCAACTGCGGTTCTGCGGAGCCTTTCGCTGCACGGAAGCCACTTCAGAACTCGGCTGCCCGCCAGTCAGGAGAGACTCACCGCCATCTTGATCCCGGGCTCCAGAGATCGGTCAGACTGAGGTACACAAACATAATCCTAGGCCCAACACCGCAGGGGTCTGAGCCAGACAGGCGTTGGCCTGCACCCAGGCCCTGGGCTGTTCGAGTGGCCAGTGGGGCGCCAACCCAGCCAGGAGTTTTTTTTTTTTGCCCCGGCCGGTGCACGCGCCGCCATTTTGCCTACAGGAGCCAGAGTGCTCAGGAGGGCAGAGACTGCTAACAAGCGTAGCCTGAGGCTAACAAAACGGGGGTCTAGGCCCCAAAAGGCACAGGACTGACCCCAAGAACTGGGCGGCTTGGTGGGCCATCTGTGTGTCAACCCGCCCAGGAGGTTATTAGCACAACAGACTCTCCCGGTGCTTTCGGGGAGCGCGGACGCGCACGCCCGCCATCCGGGTCACCTGGCGGACCCAAATAACAGACATAGCCCTAGGGGAACTTTGCTCGGACCTTGGCCTCCCAGGCGTTTGCCTGGACTCAGGGCCCAGGCGACAAGGCTAACCTAGTGTGCGCCAGCCCGGTTGGGGAAATCGGCTGCCCAGCGGAGTGAGCGGAGCACAGGGGAGGTCACAGCAACATTCACCTTCGGAGCTCCCTGGGGGTGCACACGGGTTCCACCTGGTCCACAGACACAATCTGGGGCAAGGCCTCAGGCAGAAGCCCCCAGCTCAACTCTCTCCGCTTCAGATCAGCCTGGGTGGCCGCCACATCTCCAGGTCCCTCAAGAGGCTAGTGGGGGCTTCCGGGCGGCCAGCTGGGAGAAGTCAGTGTGCTCCAATAAATCCTGCGGGCCCCAGCGGGAGCCTTCAGGTGCCTGCTTCGGGATCTGAACAGCCTGGACAACAGCACCCTTTCTATAGGCAGTGCACAGTGTAAGCTGTGCACCAGAGGCCAACGGGGAAGGGGCAGCTTGCACTGGTGAGTCCAGCACTGACAAGACCAAGTAACACCAGTGAGAGCTAGATGGCAAAAGGCAAACGCAGAAACGTCACTAACAGAAATCAAGGCAATATGGCAACATCTGAACCAAATTCTCCTCTACCAGCAAGTCCTGGATACCCCATCACACCAGTAAAACAAGATTTGGATTTAAAATCACTGGTCATGATGCTGGTACAGGAACACATGAAGGACATTCAGGAGAAAATGGATCAAAAGTTAGAAGCCCTTGCAAGGGAAACACAAAAATCATTGAAAGAAATCCAGGAGAATACAAAAGCCAACAAGGAGGAAATGCAAAAAACACTTAAAGAAATACAGGAGAACTTTGCTCAACAGGCTGAGGTCATGAAAGACGAAACACAAAAATCTCTTAAAGAATTACAGGAAAACACAAACATGCAAGGGAAGGAGCTAAGCAAAACCATCCAGGATCTAAAATCAGAAGTAGAAACAACTAAGAAAACTCAAAGGGAGACAACTTTGGAGATAGAAAGCCTTGGGAAGAAATCAGGGGACAGAGATGCAAATATCAACAACAGAATACAAGAGATAGAAGAAAGAATCTCAGATGCTGAAGATTCCATAGAAACCATGGACTCAACAGTTAAAGAAAATGCAAAGTGCAAAAAGCTTGTAACCCAAAATATCCAGGAAATCCAGGACACAATGAGAAGACCAAACCTAAGGATTATAGGCATAGATGAGAGTGAAGATTTACAACTTAAAGGGCCAGCAAATATCTTCAATAAAATTATGGAAGAAAACTTCCCTAACCTAAAGAGAGAGATGCCCATGAATATACAAGAAGCCTACAGAACTCCAAACAGACTGGACCAGAACAGAAATACTTCCCGGCACATAATAATCAAAACACCAAATGTTCTAAACAAAGAAAGAATACTAAAGGCAGTAAGAGAAAAAGGCCAAGTAACATATAAAGGAAGACCTATCAGAATCACAGCAGACTTTTCACCTGAGACTATGAAGGCTAGAAGGTCCTGGGCAGATCTCATGCAGACTCTAAGAGAACACAAATGCCAACCAAAACTACTATATCCAGCAAAACTCTCAATCACCATAGATGGAGAAACTAAGATATTTCACGACAAAACCAAGTTCACCCAATATCTATCCACAAACCCAGCCCTAAAAAGGATAATAGGAAAACAACACCAATACAAGGAGGGAAACTCCACCCTGAAAAAAGCAAGATAGTAACCTTTCATCAAACCCAAAAGAAGTTAAGCAATCAAATTTAAAAAATAACGTCAAAAATGATAGGAAGTAACAATCACTATTCCTTAATATCTCTTAACATCAATGGACTCAATGCCCCAATAAAAAGACACAGACTAACTGACTGGATACGTAAACAGGACCCTACATTTTGCTGCTTACAGGAAACACACCTCAGGGTCAAAGACAAACACTACCTTAGAGTAAAAGGCTGGAAGACAATTTTACAAGCAAATGGTCTCAGGAAACAAGCTGGAGTAGCCATTTTAATATCAGATAAAATTGACTTTCAACCCAAAGTCATCAAAAGAGACTCTGAGGGACACTTCTTGCTGGTCAAAGGAAAAATACAACAAGAAGAACTCTCAATCCTGAACATCTATGCTCCAAATGCAAGGGCACCCTCTTTCACAAAAGAAACTTTATTAAAACTCAAAGCACACATTGCACCTAACACAATAATTGTGGGTGACTTCAACACTGCACTTTCCTCAATGGACCGATCAGGAAAACAGAAACTAAACAAGGACACAATGAAACTAATTGAAGCTTTGGACCAATTAGATTTAACTGATATATATAGAACATTCTATCCTAAAACAAAAGAATATACCTTTTTTTCAGCACCTCATGGTACCTTCTCCAAAATCGACCATATAATTGGTCACAAGACAGACCTCAACAAATATAAAAAGATAGAACTAATCCCATGCCTCCTATCTGATCACTATGGAATAAAAGTGGTCTTCAATAGCAACAGAAACAACAGAAAACCCACATACACGTGGAAATTGAACAATACTCTACTCAATGACACCTTGGTCAAGGAAGAAATAAAGAAAGAAATTAAAGACTTTTTAGAACACAATGAAAATGAAAACACAACATACCCAAATCTATGGGACACAATGAAAGCAGTGCTAAGAGGAAAACTCATAGCCCTGAGTGCCTCCAAAAAGAAAATGGAGAGAGCATACATTACCAACTTAATGACACACCTGAAAGCCCTAGAACAAAAAGAAGCTATTTCACCCAGGAGGAGTAGAAAGCAGGAAATCATCAAACTCAGGGCCGAAATCAATCAAGTAGAAACAAAGAGAACCATACAAAAAATCAACAAAACTAGGAGCTGGTTCTTTGAGAAAATCAACAAGATAGATAAACCCTTAGCCAGACTGACCAAAGGGCACAGGGAAAGTATCCAAATTAACAAACTTAGAAATGAAAAGGGAGACATAACAACGGAAACTGAGGAAATCCAAAAAATCATCAGATCCTACTACAAGAGCCTGTACTCAACACAACTGGAGAATCTGGAGGAAATGGACAATTTCCTTGACAGATACCAAATACCAAAATTAAATCAGGACCAACTAGACCATCTAAACAGTCCCATAAAGCCTAAAGAAATAGAAGGAGTCATAGAAAGTCTTCCAACCAAAAAAAGCACAGGACCAGATGGTTTCAGTGCAGAATTCTACCAGACATTCAAAGAAGAGTTAACACCAATACTCTTCAAACTATTCCACAAAATAGAAACAGAAGGAACACTACCCAATTCCTTCTACGAAGCCACAATTACGCTGATACCAAAGCCACACAAAGATCCAACAAAGAAAGAGAACTTCAGACCAATTTCCCTTATGAACATCGATGCAAAAATACTCAACAAAATTCTTGCCAACCGAATCCAAGAACACATCAAAACGATCATCCACCATGATCAAGTAGGCTTTATCCCGGGAATGCAGGGTTGGTTCAATATACGGAAATCCATCAATACAATCCACTACATAAACAAACTCAAAGAACAAAACCACATGGTCATTTCATTGGATGCTGAAAAAGCATTTGACAAAATTCAGCATCCTTTCATGCTTAAAGTCTTGGAGAGAACAGGAATTCAAGGCCCATACCTAAACATAGTAAAAGCAATATACAGCAAACCGGTAGCCAGCATCAAACTAAACGGAGAGAAACTTGAAGCAATCCCACTGAAATCAGGGACCAGACAAGGCTGCCCCCTTTCTCCTTATCTTTTCAATATTGTACTTGAGGTACTAGCTCGGGCAATTCGACAACATAAGGAGGTCAAAGGGATACAAATTGGAAAGGAGGAAGTCAAACTATCATTATTTGCAGACGACATGATCGTCTACCTAAGTGACCCAAAGAACTCCACTAGAGAGCTCCTACAGCTGATAAACAACTTCAGCAAAGTGGCAGGTTACAAAATCAACTCAAGCAAATCAGTGGCCTTCCTATACTCAAAGGATAAGCAGGCTGAGAAAGAAATTAGGGAAATGACCCCCTTCACAATAGCCACAAACAGTATAAAGTATCTTGGGGTGACTCTTACCAAACATGCGAAAGATCTGTATGGCAAGAACTTCAAGACTCTGAAGAAGGAAATGGAAGAAGACCTCAAAAAATGGGAAAACCTCCCATGCTCATGGATCGGTAGACTCAATATAGTTAAAATGGCCATTTTGCCTAAAGCACTATACAGATTCAATGCAATACCCATCAAAATCCCAACTCAATTCTTCACAGAGTTAGAAAGAGCAATTATCAAATTCATCTGGAACAACAAAAAACCCAGGATAGCTAAAACTATTCTCAGCAACAAAAGAAAATCTGGGGGAATCAGTATCCCTGACCTCAAGCAATACTACAGAGCAATAGTGTTAAAAACTGCATGGTATTGGTACAGTGACAGGCAGGAGGATCAATGGAACAGGATTGAAGATCCAGAAATGAACCCACACACCTATGGCCACTTGATCCTCGACAAAGAGGCTGAAAACATCCAATGGAAAAAAGATAGCCTTTTCAACAAATGGTGCTGGTTCAACTGGAGGTCAGCATGCAGAAGAATGCGAATTGATCCATCCTTGTCTCCTTGTACTAAGCTCAAATCCAAATGGATCAAGGACCTCCACATAAAGCCAGACACTCTGAAGGTAATAGAAAAGAAACTGGGGAAGACCCTTGAGGACATCGGTACAGGGAGAAAGTTTCTGAACAGAACACCAATAGCGTATGCTCTAAGAGCAAGAATTGACAAATGGGACCTCATAAGGTTACAGAGTTTCTGTAAGGCAAAGGACACCATCAAGAGGACAGATCGGCAACCAACAAATTGGGAAAAGATCTTCACCAATCCTACATCAGATAGAGGGCTAATATCCAATATATATAAAGAACTCAAGAAGTTAGACTCCAGAAAACCGAACAACCCTATTAAAAAATGGGGTACAGAGTTAAACAAAGAATTCTCACCTGAAGAACTTCGGATGGCGGAGAAGCATCTTAAAAAATGCTCCACTTCATTAGTCATTAGGGAAATGCAAATCAAAACAACCCTAAGATTTCATCTTACACCAGTCAGAATGGCTAAGATTAAAAATTCAGGAGACAGCAGGTGTTGGAGAGGGTGTGGAGAAAGAGGAACACTCCTCCACTGCTGGTGGGGTTGCAAATTGGTACAACCACTCTGGAAAGCAGTCTGGCGGTTCCTCCGAAAACTGGGCACCTCACTTCCAGAAGATCCTGCTATACCACTCCTGGGCATATACCCAGAGGATTCCCCACCATGTAATAAGGATACATGCTCTACTATGTTCATAGCAGCCCTATTTATAATTGCCAGATGCTGGAAAGAACCCAGGTATCCCTCAACAGAAGAGTGGATACAAAAAATGTGGTATATCTACACAATGGAGTACTATTCAGCCATTAGAAACAATGAATTCATGAAATTCTTAGGCAAATGGATGGAGCTAGAGAACATCATACTAAGTGAGGTAACCCAGACTCAAAAGGTGAATCATGGTATGCACTCACTAATAAGTGGTTATTAACCTAGAAAACTGGAATACCCAAAACATAATCCACACATCAAATGAGATACAAGAAGAAAGCAGGAGTGGTCCCTGGTTCTGGAAAGACTCAGTGAAACAGTATTTGGCAAAACCAGAACGGGGAACTGGGAAGGGGTGGGAGGGAGGACAGGGGAAGAGAAGGGGGCTTACGGGACTTTCGGGGAGTGGGGGGGGCTAGAAAAGGGGAAATCATTTGAAATGTAAATAAATTATATCAAATAAAAAAAAAGACAAAAAAAAATTTTCTTTTTATTATTTCCTTGCAAAACAATAGAGATAAAAATTTAATTTTACTTTGCCAACATCTAATAATCTAAACCTGTAAAGAGATATAGTGGAAAGTTTTTTTCTAAAGGAATGTTTAACAGTCCAATGTTGTGTCAGTATTTTGTGCAACAACTGATAGTAAAAATCATAAACTATCTCCTCAGTCCATTATTTACCATTGCATGAATGATAGTTTATTGCATATTCTGATATAGATTATCTTAGAGAAAATATTAATGAAACATGAAAGATTTTACTTTACTATGGATTATAGATTGTACAGAAAAACCCAGAAAGGATATTCTGTAAATTATTTAGGATTTAAACTGAGTCAAGAAAAAGTCCAACTAGAAAAGGCTCAGGATAGAAGAGATAAATGAAAAACCTCTCAAAGATTTCAAAAATTATCGAGAGACATTAACTGGTTATGTACTACTATTTGAATTAAGCATTCAAGAGTTAAGTAATTTGTTTCAAACCCTGTAAGGTTATTCAAGTTTAAGCAGTCCATGAAAATTAACAGCTGAAACAGAAAGAAATTGGTCCAGGTGGAATAGAGATTATAAGATTCCTATGTGGACAGATCCTAAACTTGACTGTATTTACTTATTCTATCCTCCACTCATTCTCATACTGGAAAAATTTTACAATAGATAACATTTTAAAATGTATTTTTCAAAATCAAAATTATATACAATTCTTACAGTATTATGAGATTTGCCTGCAGCTGTCAATATAATTACTGATTTTCAACATGGAAACTGCTGAACTTATAACTGTTCCTTATAACTCTGGATTAACCTTATTAGTTATGCAATTGCAACAGGAAATTAGAGTCATAAATTATTCATTGCATATAACTCATATTCATTCTCATACTGGATTGCTTGGACCACTGACACAAGGTAACAATGAAAGAGATAAATTACTTAAAAATGTGTTAGAATCATGAAATTTTCATGAGATATATCACATTAGTCTGTAAAGGCTTAATGTGACATGGCAACAAAATTAAATTTATTAATATTATTATTAAAAATTGTCCTAATTGTTCCTTATCTAATCAGATTTCTATACCTGCAGGCAGTAATCTTTTTTGAAAATATTTTTCTCCTTTTCAAAACTTTATTTTATTTTTATTTTTTAATTCTTCATTTTACATCACAATCACTGTCTACCTCCCAGTCACACACCTATAGACCTTCCCCCATTCTCCCTCCCCTACTTCTCTGAGCATGTGGCACCCTTTCCCTACTCCTATCCACTCCACCTTGGCACTTCAAACCTCTGCAAGGCTAGGCACTTCTCAGAGTGAGGTGAGACAGCTAAATGAACATATGCCACTCACAAGCAACACCTTTTGGCATAGCCTGAAATCCTGTTGTTTGGGACCCACATGAATACCAAGCTACACATCTGATATGTATGAGTGTGGAGGCCTTGATCCAGCCATGTACATTCTTTGGTTGGTGGTTCAGACTCAGAGAGCCCCAAGGATTCAGGTTAGCTTACTCTGTTGGTCTTCTATGGAGTTCCAATTCTTTTCCGGGCCTGTAATCCTTCCTCTTATTGTTCAGTAAGAGTCCCCAAGCTCTATCCACCCTTTGGCTGTGGGTTATCTGTATCTGTCTGAGTGAAACTTCTTAGAAGACAACCATGCTAGGCTCCTTTCTAACACTTAGAGATTGGTGCATGCCTGTGAGATGGGTCTCTCATTGGTCGGTTTAGTGGTTGGCCATTCCCTCAGTCTCTGCTCCATTGCTTGTTCCTGCATTTCTTGTAGACAGGATAATTTTTGGGTTGAAAGATTTGAGGGTGGGTTGGCGTCTCTCCTGGTCCACTGGGTTTCCAATATGCTTATAGGAGGTGGTCTCTTAAGGTTCTATATTCTAAATGTTGTGAGTCTCAGCTATGGTCACCCTCATTGATTCTTGGGTACCTCCCTTATCCCACATTTTTTTTCTCTTCCAGGAGATCCTCACATACACATCTCCACCTCATCAGTTGCAGATTTCCATTCATTCTCATTGCCATCTGACCATCTCTCCTGTTCTTTCCCACACCTGATCCTGAACCCCACACCATTCCCCTTCCCATTGCCTCTCCCTCCCTGTTCCCTCCCTCTATCTGCCTCTTAAGACCATTTTATTCCCTGTTGTAAGTGAGATTCAAACACCCTCACTTGTCAGGTAGTAATCTTAAGTTGGACAAAAGAATGAAAATTTGCAAATGGATATATTTTATTTGACAAAATTTGGAAAGCTAAAATATATACATTAGCCTATTGCTACTTATTTAGCTCTTCAGCTCCTTCAGTCCTTGCCCTAACTTCTCTATTGTGGTCCCTCTGCTTGGTCTGATGTTTGGCTGTGTGCATCCAAACTTAATTATTTAGGGTTTCAATGGGCAAGTACCTTAAGATCTGAAAGGGCAGATTAAGTAATATTGAATATTATTTAGTAATAACAATAATAAATAATGGTATTTAATTATAAATAATATTTAATACTATTAATTAAAGTAAATATAAATAATAAAGAAATAACAAAAATAATTAAAATAAATATAAATAATGATAAAATAGCACATTTATTAGAAACAAGGGTTATTATGGGGATACCATCAAAAGCTGAAACTGATAATGCACCTTCTTGTATTTCTAATAAAATGAAATGATTTTTACATGATATAATATAAACATATTACAGGAATTTCTCATAATCCTACAGGACAAGCAATTCTGGAAAGATCTAATAATATATTAAAAGAGATACTTTTTAAAAAAGGGTGAAAGATGAGGGCCCCCAGACATAGATTGAATAATGTGTTATTAACTTGAATTTTTTTCATTTTTATTGGTTATCTTATTTATTATATTTCAAATGTTATCCCCTTCCTAGTTTCCCTTCCACAAGCCCAGTATCCCCTCCCCCTACTTCTATGAGAGTGCTCTCCCTCCAGCCCACCAATTCTTTCCTTAACACCCTCACATTCCCCTACCCTGGGTAATCCAGCCTCCACAGGACCAAGGGTCTTTTCTCCCTGTGATGCCCAATAAGGCCATCCTCTGCTACATATCTAGCTGGAGCCATGGGTTCCCCCATGTGTACTCTTTGGTTGGTGATTTAATCCCTGGGAGTATTGGGGGGGGGGCGGGGGGTCTAGATGGTTAATACTGTTGTTCTTCCTATGGGCTTGTAAACCTCTTCAGCTCCTTCAGTCCTTGCCCTAACTTCTCTATTGTGGTCCCTCTGCTTGGTGTGATGTTTGGCTGTGTGCATCCACATCTGTATTGGCCAGGCTCTGACAGACCTATACCATGCTCCTGTCAGCAAGTGCTTCTTGGCATCAGCAATAATGTCTGAACTTGGTGTCTGCAGATGGGATGTATTCCTAGGCAGGGCAGTCTCTGGATGTTCTTTCCTTCAGTCTCTGTTCTATTCATTGTCACTGCATTTCCTTTTTACAGGAAGAATTCTGAATTAATAATTGTGAAGTCGGTGGGTAGCCCCATCTCTCAACCAGGGTCATGTCAATCCACTGAATATGGTCTCTGCAAGTTCTATCTCCCCTTTGTTGGGTACTTTGGCTAATATCTTGGGAACATTTTGGGTCATTGGCATCTGGGACTTTCTAGTGCCTACCCCCAGTCCCCCTTTCCCCACTGTTACTCTCCTCCTTTAAAATTCCTGACTCTCTGTACTTTTCCCTCATCTCTGAACTAGCTTCCCCTTTTCCCTCTTCCTCCTCTTTCCCTTCCAGAATCCTCTCTCCCTCTACTTCATTACTTTATTATGTGGCGAGAGGTATTTCTGCTCAGATCCAGTCTGTTTGGAGTTCTGTAGGCTTCTTGTATATTCATAGGCATCTCTCTCTTTAAGTTGGGAAAGTTTTCTTCCATAATTTTGTTAAAGATATTTGCTGGCCCTTTCAGTTGTAAATCTTCACTCTCATCTATACCTATAATCCTTAGGTTTGGTCTTCTTATTGTATCCTGGATTTCCTGGATGTTCTGGGATACAAGCTTTTTGCATTTTGCATTTTCTTTGACTGTTGAGTCAATGGTTTCTATGGTATCTTCAGCATCTGAAATTCTCTCTTCCATCTCTTGTATTCTGTTGTTTATATTTGCATCTATGGCCCCTGATTTCTTCTCAAGGTTTTCTATCTCCAAAGTTGTCTCCCTTTGTGATTTCTTAGTTGTTTCTACTTCTGTTTTTAGATCCAGGATGGTTTTGCTCAGTTCCATCATTTGTTTGTTTGTGTTTTCCTGTAATTCTTTAAGAGATTTTTGTGTTTCCTTTTTCATGACTTCTGCCTCTTGACTCAAGTTCTCCTGCATTTCTTTAAGTTTTTTTTTTTTTTTTTTTTTTTTTTTTTTTTTTTGCCTTTCTTCTATATTGGCTTCTATCTCTTGAGCCTTATTCTCCTGCATTTCTTTAAGTGATTTTTCTGTTTCCATTATACAGGTTTCTAGCTTATTCATGTTCCCCTGTATTTCTTTAAGAGATTCATTTATATCCTTTTTGTGTTCTTCTAGCAGCATCATGATCAGTGATTTTAAATCCAAATCTTGTTTCTCTGGTATGTTGGTATAACCAGGACTTGCTGATGTTGGAGAGTTTGGTTCAGATGCTGCCATATTGCCTAGATTTCTGTTAGTAGCGTTCCTACATTTGCCCTTTGCCTTCTTGTTCTCTGGAGTTAGTTGGTCTTGTCCCTGGCTGGTGTTTGGGCCTCCTGAGGGGCTCTGGGGCTATTACTGCAACACTATATGGCTGGGTTTCCCCTGTAGCAGATTGCTGATGTGCTGTCCTCCTCTTGGGTGCCCTTGCAGCTCTAGTGTGCTTTGCCCCAGATTATGTCTGTGAACCAGATGGAGCCCGTGTGCTCCCTGTGTGCACCCCCAGGGAGCGCAGACAGTGTATGCTGCTGGGACCTCCCCCACGTGCTGATCACTCCGCTGGGCAGCTGATCCCCCAACCGGGCTGGCGCACACAAGGTTAGCCTGGCCGCCCAGGCCCTGGGTCCAGGCAAAAGCCTGGGAGGCCAACGTCCGAGCAAAGTTCCCCTCAGGCTATGACTGTCAACGGGGTCCGCCAGGTGACCAGGATGGCGGGCGTGTGCGCTCGTGCTCCCCGAAAGCGCCGGGAAAGTCTGCTGGGCTAACAACCTCCTGGGCGGGTTGACACACAGATGGCCCACCAAGCCGACCAGTTCTTGGGGTCAGTCCAGGGCCTGTTGGGGCCTAGACCCCCGCTTTGTTAGCCTCTGGCTATGCTTGTTAGCTGGCTCTGCTAGTTGGCACCCCGAAGGCCCCCCGAACAACCCAGGGCCTGGGTGCAGGCCAAGGCCCGTCATGCTCAGACCCCCGCGGTGTTGGCCTCGGGTTATGTTTGTGTACCTCAGTCTGTCCGATCTCTCTGGAGTCCAAAACCAAGATGGAGGTGAGCCTCTCCTGACTTCTGGGTATTTTAAATATGGCTGATATGAACAGTGGAGCATGTATCCTTGTTATATGTTGGAGTATCTTTTGGGTATATGCCTAGGAGCGGTATAGCTGGGTCTTCAGGTAGACCTATTTCCAGTTTTGTGAGGAACTGACAGACTGATTTCCAGAGTTGTTGTACCAGCTTACAATCCTACCAGCAACGGAGGAGTGTTCCTCTTTCTCCATATCCTTGCCAGAATCTGTTGTTGTCTGGTTTTTTTTTTTTTTTTTTTTTTTTATCTCAGCCATTTTGACTGGGTTAAAGTAGAATCTCGGGGTTGTTTTGATTTGTATTTCCCTGACGACTAAGGATGTTGGACATTTCCTTAGGTTCTTCTCAGCCATGCAAGATTCCTCAGTTGAGAATTCTCTGTTTTGTTCTGTACTCCATTTTGTAATAGGGTAATTTGTTGTCTGGAGTCTAACTTTTTGAGTTCTTTGTATATATTGTATGTTAGCCCTGTATTGGATGTAGGATTGGTAAAGATCTTTTCCCAATCTGTTGGTGATTGTATTGTCCTATTGACAGTGTTCTGTGCCTTGCAGAAGCTTTTCAATTTTATGAGGTCCCATTTCTCAATTGTTGATCTTAGAGCATAAGCCATTGGTGTTCTGTTCAGGAAATGTTCCTCTGTGATCTTGTGTTGAAGTTCTTTCCCATTTTCTCTTCTACTAGATTCATTTTATCTAGTTATTTTATTAGATATTTGCTTTATTTACATTTCAAATGTTATGCCCTTTCCTTGTTACTCCTCCCAAAACATCCATTCCATCCACCCTCCCCCTGCTTACCAATCCCCCTCCCACTTTCCTGACCTTTCATTCCTCTAAACTGGGGCATTGAGCCTTCAGAGGACCAATGGCCTCTCCTCTCGTTGAAGTCTGAAAAGGCCATCCTCTGCTATATATGTAGCTGGAGACATGGGCCCCTCTTTGGTTAGTGGTTTAGTCCCTGGGTACTCTGGGGGTACTGGTTGCTACATATTCTTTTTCCTTCTATGGAGCTGCAAACTTCTTCAGCTCCTTGGGTAATTTCTCTAGCTCCTGCATTGGGGACCCTCTGCTCTGTCCATTGGTTGGATGTGAATCATTGGGTATTTTGATTCCCCTTAATAAGCGGGACCAAAGTACCCACACTTTTGTCTTCCTTCTCCTTCAGCTTCATGTGGTCTGTGAATTGTATCTTGGGTTTTCCACGGTTTTGGGCTAATATAGAAGCTTCCCCCTACTTTCTCTTCTATTAGATGAGTGTATCTAGTTTTATGTGGAGGTCCTTGATCCATTTGGACTTGAGCTTTGTACAGGTAGATAAGAATGGATCAATTTGCATTCTTCTACATGTTGACTGCCAGTTTAACTAGCATCATTTGTTGAAAATGTCTTTTCTCTACTGGATGGTTTTAGGTTCTTTGTCAAAGTTCAAGTGACCATATGTGTGTGGATTCATCTCTGGGCCTTCAATTCTATTCTATCGATCTACCTGCCTGTCTCTGTACCAATAACATGTGGTTTTTATAACTATTGATCTCTAGTATGGCATGAGCTCAGAGATGGTGTTTCCCCTAGACGTTATTTTATTGTTGAGATTGGCTTTTGCTATCCTGTTTTGTTTTTTTTTTGTTTCATGTAAATTTGAGAATTGCTCTTTCTATTCTCTATGAAGAATTGAATTGGAATTTTCATGGCTATCGCAGTGAATCTGAAAATTGCTTTTGGTAAGCTGGCAATTTTTACTATATTAATCCTGCCAATCCATGAGCATGGGAGATCTTTCCATCATCTGAGGTCTTCTTCAATTTTGTTCATCAGAGACTTGAAGTTCTTGTCATATAGATCTTTCACTTGCTTGGCTAGCAGCACACCTACATATTTCATATTATTTGTGATTTTTGTAAAATCGCAATTTTACAAAGGCTTTTGTTTTCCTAATTTCTTTCTCAGCCCAATTATTTTTTGAGTAGGTATGATTTTGTATCCAGCCACTATGCTGAAGTTGTTTATCAGCTTTAGGAGTTCTCTCTTGGAATTTTTGTGGTCATTAATGTGCACTCTCACATCATCCACAAATAGTTACATCTTGAATTCCCCTTCTTGTATTTGCATCCCTTTCATCTCCTTTTGTTGCCCAATTGTTCTGGGTAGAATTTTAAGAACTATTTCGAATAGGTAGGTACAGAGTGGGCAGCCTTGTCCTGTCCATGAATTTAGTGGAATTGCTTCAAGTTTCTCTCCATTTAGTTTGATGTTGACTATTGTCTTGATGCATATTCCTTTTATTATGTTTAGGTATGGACCTTGAATTCCTGATCTCTCTGATATTTTTAACATGAAGGGGTGTTGTATTTTGTCAAAGGCTTTTCAGCATCAAATATGATGATTATATGGCTTTTTTCTTTGAGTTTGTTTATATTGTGGATTATGTTGATGGATTTGCATATACTGAACCATCCCTGCATCTCTGGAATGAAGTCTACTTGATCATGGTGAATGATCGTTTTGATGTGCTCTTGGATTCTGTTTCAGGGAATTTTATTAAGTATTTTTGCATCAATATATTTGAGGGAAACTGGTCTCAAGTTCTCTTTTTTTGTTGGGTCTTGGTGTGGTTTAGGTATCACTGTAAATATAGCTACATAGAGTGTATTTGGTAGTGTTTCTTATGTTTCTATGTTATGAAATATTTTGAGAAGTGTTGGTATTAGGTCTTCTTTGATGGTCTGATAGAATTCTGAACTAAAACCATCTGGTCCTGCGGATATTTTTTGGTTGAGAGAATTTCAATGATTGCTCCTATTTCCTTAGTAGTTATTGGACTGTTTAGATGGTTATCTAATTCTGATTTAACTTGGCACTTGGTATCTTTCTAGAAAATCATTGAATACATCTAGATTTTCCAGTTGTTTTTGAATATAAGCTTTTGTACTAGGATCTGATAATTATTCTTAATTTCTTCAATTTCTGATATTATGTCTCCATTTCCATTTAATGATTTTGTTAATTTGTATACTGTCTCTGTGCCCTCTGGTTAGTCTGGCTAAGGGTTTATCTGTCTTGTTAATTTTCTCAAAGAACCATTTTCTGGTTTTGTTGATTCTTTGTGTCGTTCTCTTGGTTTCAACTTGTTTGATTTAGCTATGAATTTTATTATTTTCCGCTGTCTACTCTTTTTTGGTGTATTTGTTTCTTTCAGTTCTAGAGCTTTCAGAAGTACTGTTAAGCTGGTAATATATGTTCTCTCCAATTGTGTTATAGAGGTGCTCAGCACTATGAATTTTTATCTTAGGATTGTTTTTGGTGTGTCCCATAAGTTTGGCTGTGTTGTGTGCTTTCATTCTTGATAAATTCTAAAGTCATTAATTACTTTCTTTCTTTTTTCCATTACCAAGTTATCATTGAGTAGAGAGTTTTTAGGCTTCCATGTATATCTTGGCTTTCTGTTGTTTTTGTTGTTGTTGAAGACCAACCTTAGTCCTTAGTGATCTTATAGCATGCATGGGATTATTTCAATCTTCTTGCATTAGTGGAGGCTTGTTTTTATGTTCAATTATATGGTCAGTTTTGGAGAAGATACTATGAGGTACTGAGAAGAATGTATATTCTTTTGTTGTAGGTGAAATGTTCTATAGATACCTGCTAAATCCATTTGGTCCATAATTTCTGTTAGTTACACTGTATCTGTTTCATTTCTGTTTCCATCATCGATCCATTGGTGAGAGTTGAGTGTAAAAGTCCCCTACTATTATTGTATGAGGATCTATGTGCTTTGAGCTTCAATAATGTTTCTTTTATAAGTGTGGTCACCCTTTCATTTGGAGCATAGGTTTTCAGAATTGAGAGTTCATCTTGGTAGATTTTTCTTTGATTAGTATGTAGTCTTATTCCCCATCATTTTTGATAACTTTTGGTTGAAATTCTATTTTATTGCATATTTGAATGTCTACTCCAGCTTGTTTCATGGGGTCATTTGCTTAGAAAAAAATTTTCCAGGCTTTTACTATGAAGTAATGTGTGTCTTTGTCACTGAGGTGTGTTTCCTGAATGTAGCCAAAATGCTGTGTCCTATACACATATCCTGTCTGTTAGCTTATGTCTTTTTATTGGGGAATTGAGTCCACTGATGTTGAGAGACATTCGGGAACTATATTCCTTGCTTCCTGTTATTTTTGTTGTTAGAGGTAGAATTTCACTTGTCTGGTTCCCTTCTTTTGGGTTTGTTGTGAGATTACTTTAATACTTTTTGGGGGTTAATTTCCCTCCTTATATTGGAATTTTCCTTCAATTATCTTCTGTATTGGTGGAAACTATTGTTTAAGTTTGGTTTTGTCATAGAATATCTTGGTTTTCCCCTCTATGGTAATTGAGAGTTTTGCTGGGTATATGTAGAGAGCTGTATTGGGGTGCTATGCTACCTGGCAGGAACTTGACATTGACCAAGGTGAAGGTCCTCTCCCAGCCTTTGAGCAGGAATTCCTGTGGTAGCCATAATCCTGTTCCACCTAGGGTGGAGTGCTCATACCAAGGTGAAGCCCATTGTTCTCTAAGAACCTGCAGTTCCCTGAGGCACCAGCCAGGGAACCAGTTCTTCAGACCTGTTTCTAGCCTTTGGGGGAAGGGCCTTCCCTCCTTCCCCCACCCCCTCCCCACCTATATATTTTGAGAACCCCATTAAACTTTGAGCCTTGAACAGGAATTTCATCTTGGCTCCATGTTTCTCTAGCTACTCCGTTCCTATACCCAGCTTTCCTTCCAGGGAACCGGGTAACTCAGGTAACTCATTCAAATATAGCTGCAGGCAGCTACAGGTATAGTAGCCTGAGCTGGCATTTTTGTTCTCTTAGGGTCTCGGTGACATCTGCCCAAAATCTGGCTTTTAGAGTCTCTGTTGAGAAGTGTGGTGTCATTCTGATAGGTCTCCCATGATATGCTACTTGACCTTTTCCCCTTATTGCTTTCAATATTATTTCTTTGTTTTGTGCATTTGGTATTTAATTATTATGTGACAGGAGGAATTTCTTTCTTGGTTCCATCTGTATGGTGTTCTGTAAGCTTCTTGTATGTTTATGTGCATTTCTTTCTTTAGGTTAAAGATGTTTTCTTCTACAATTTTGTTGAAGATGTTTGCTGACCTTTTGTTTTGGGAATCTTTGCTCTCTTTTATACCTATTTTTCTTAGGTTCAGTCTTTTCATTGTGTCCTAGATTTCTTGAATGATTTGAGTTTCAAACTTTTTGTATTTTCTTTGGCTATTTTGTCAAAGTCTTCTATGGTATCTTCTACCCCTGTGATTGTTTCTTCTATTTCTTGTATTCTGTTGATGATGCTTGTATTTATGACTCCTGATCTCTTTCCTATGTTTTCTATCTCCAGGGTTGTCTCCCTTTGTGATTTCATTATTATTTCTATTTCCATTTTTAGATCCTGGATGGTTTTGTTCAGTTCCTTCACCTGTTTGGTTTTGTTTTACTGTATTTATTAAGGGATTTTTGTGTTTCCTCTTTTAGGGCTTCTACCTGCTTGCCTGTGTTATCCTGTATTTCTTTAAGGGAGTTACTATTTCCTTCTTAATATCTTCGATCACCATCATGAGATATGATTTCAAAATAGACTCTTGCTTTCCTGGTATATTGGGGTATCCAGGGCTTGTTGTGGTGGGAGAACTGGGTTCTGATGATGACAATTAGCTTTGCTTTTTGTTGCTTATGGTATTGCACTTGCCTCTTGCCATCTAGTTATCTCTGGTGTTATCTGGTGTTGCTGTCTCTAACTTTAGCTTATCCTTACTGTGAGCCTGTGAGCCTGTGAGCCTGTGAGCCTCTGAGCCTGTGAGCCTGTGATCCTAGGTGTCTCAGCACTTCATGGAGACCAAATCTCTCTGGGTGGGATTTGCAGATGGATATCTTTGGTACAGGGCTTGCTATGGGATGCAGATGGAAACTGGGAGGTTCCTGTTTCAGGTTGCTCCATGGTTCCTGTGTCCTATGGGCTCTGGGCAGTTCCCACTTTGGCCAGTTATTGGAGCAGTAGTGCTGGTTTCACCTGTTATCTTAGTTGCTTCAGCAGTCCTGAAAGATCAGCTCTCTCTGGGCAAGATTTCTTTCTTTCTTTTTTTTTTTTCTGGTGAAAATGTGGCGAGATTTCTTTTCTTTTTTATTTATTCAATTTATTCTTTATTTACATTTCAAATGATTTTTCCTTTCCTGGATCCCCCCCTTGCTGAAAGTCCCATAAACTCTCTTCCCTCCCCCTGTTTCCCAATCCACCCCTTCCTGCTTCCCTGTCCTGGTATTCCCCTATACTGCTGCACTGAGCCTTTCCAGGACCAGGGGCCACTCCTTCCTTCTTCTTGGGCATCATTTGATATGTGAATTGTTTCTTGGGTATTCCAAGCTTGGGGGAAATATCCGCTTATCAGTGAGTGCATACCATGTGTGTTCTTTTGTGATTGGGTCACCTCACTCAGGATGACATTCTCTAGTTCCACCCACTTGCCTAAGAATTTCATGAATTCATTTTTTAAAAGTAGCTGAATAGTATTCCATAGTGTAATTATACCTACCACATTTTATGTATCAATTCCTCTATCGAGGGATATCTGGGTTCTTTCCAGCATCTGGCTATTATAGAGCTGCTATGAACATAGAGGAGCATGTGTCCCCCATGCTTGGGAATCCTCTAGGTGTATACCCAGGAATGGTATATTTGGGTCCTCCTGTAGTATCATGCCCAGTTTTCTTAGGAACTGCCAGACAGCTTCAGGAATTCTCTGGTAGAGTTTTTGGGACTATGTAATTATACTATCATATCATCTGCTAATAGTGATACTTTGACTTATTCCTTTCCAATGAGAATCCCTTTGACCTCCTTTTGTTGTCTAATTGCTCAGGCTAGGATTTCAGTACTATATTGAACAGGTAGGGAGAGAGTGGACAGCCTTGTCTAGTCCCACGGGCCTTGAATCCTGATCTTTCCAAGATTTTTGTTATTAAGAAATTTTGGGTTTTTTCAAATACTTTCTCAGTATTGAATGAAATTATCATGTGGTTTTTATCTTTGCGTTTGTTTATATCATGGATTATATTGATGGATTTCCATGTGTAAAACCATCCCTGCATCCCTGGGATGAAGCCTACTTGATCACTGTGGACAGTCATTTCGATGTGTTCTTGGATTTGGTTGGCCAGAATTTTATTGAGTATTTTTGCATCAATATTCATGAGGGAAATTGGTCTAAAGTTCTCTTTCTTTGTTGTGTCTTTGTGTCGTTTAGACATCAGAGTAATTGTGTCTTCATAAAATGAATTGGGTAGTATTCCACCTGTTTCTATTTTGTGGAAGTTTGAAGAGTATTGTTATTAGGTCTTCTTTGAAACTCTTATAGAACTCTGCATTGAACCCATCTATGCCTGAACTTTTTTTTTTTGGTTGGGAGACTATTAAAAACTGCTTTTATTTCTTTAGTGATTATGGAATGGTTTAGGTCATTTATATGATCCTGATTTAACTTTGGAACCTGGTATATGTCTAAAAAATTGTCCTTTATATCCAGATTTTCCACTTTTGTTGAGTATAAGCTTTTGTCATAGGATCTGATGATTTCTTGGATTTCCTCAGTATCTGCTATTATGCCTCCCCTTTTATTTCTGATTTGGTTATTTGGATACTGTCTCTCTGCCCTCTGGTACATCTGGCTAAGGGTTTATCTATGTTGCTGTTTTTTTCAAAGAACAGTTCCTGGTTTGATTGATTATTTGTACAGTTCTTTTTGTTTCTACTTGGTTGATTTCAGCCCGAAGTTTGATCACTTCCTGCTGTCTACTCCTCTTGGATGTATTTGCTTCTTTGTGTTCTAGAACCTTCAGCTGTGCTGTTAAGTTGTTAGTGTGTGCTCTGTCTAATTTCTTTTTTTTTTTTCATTGTAAGGAAAATACTTATTTTTTTATTTATTTTATTTTTTATTAGGTATATTCTTTTTTTTATTTTTTTATTCGATATATTTTTTATTTACATTTCAAATGATTTCCCCTTTTCTAGCCCCCCACTCCCCGAAAGTCCCGTAAGCCCCCTTCTATCCCCCTGTCCTCCCACCCACCCCTTCCCACTTCCCCGTTCTGGTTTTGCCGAATACTGCTTCACTGAGTCTTCCAGAACAAGGGGCCACTCCTCCTTTCTTCTTGTACCTCATTTGATATGTAGATTATGTTTTGGGTATTCCAGTTTTCTAGGTTAATATCCACTTATTAGTGAGTGCATACCATGATTCACCTTTTGAGTCTGGGTTACCTCACTTAGTATGATGTTCTCTAGCTCCATCCATTTGCCTAAGAATTTCATGAATTCATTGTATGACTGAATAGTACTCCATTGTGTAGATATACCATATTTTTTGCATCCACTCTTCTGTTGAGGGAAACCTGGGTTCTTTTCAGCTTCTGGCTATTATAAATAGGGCTGCTATGAACATAGTGGAACATGTATCCTTATTACATGGTGGGGAATCCTCTGGGTATATGCCCAGGAGTGGTATAGCAGGATCTTCTGGAAGTGAGGTGCCCAGTTTTCAGAGGAACCCCCAGACTGATTTCCAGAGTGGTTGTAGCAATTTGCAACCCCACCAGCAGTGGAGGAGTGTTCCTCTTTCTCCGCACCCTCTCCAACACCTGCTGTCTCCTGAATTTTTAATCTTAGCCATTCTGACTGGTGTAAGGTGAAATCTCAGGGTTGTTTTGATTTGCATTTCCCTAATGACTAATGAAGTTGAGCATTTTTTAAGATGCTTCTCCACCATCTGAAGTTCTTCAGGTGAGAATTCTTTGTTTAACTCTGTACCCCATTTTTTAATAGGGTTGTTTGGTTTTCTGGAGTCTAACTTCTTGAGTTCTTTATATATATTGGATATTAGCCCTGTATCTGATGTAGGATTGGTGAAGACCTTTTCCCAAATTGTTGGTTGCTGATTTGTCCTTTTGATGGTGTCCTTTGCTTTACAGAAACTTTGTAATTTTATGAGGTCCCATTTGTCAATTCTTGCTCTTAGAGCATACGCTATTGGTGTTCTGTTCAGAAACTTTCTCCCTGTACCGATGTCCTCAAGGGTCTTCCCCAGTTTCTTTTCTATTAGCTTCAGAGTGTCTGGCTTTATGTCGAGGTCCTTGATCCATTTGGATTTGAGCTTAGTACAAGGAGACATGGATGGATCAATTCGCATTCTTCTGCATGCTGCCTCCAGTTGAACAAGCACCACTTGTTGAAAAGGCTATCTTTTTTCCATTGGATGTTTTCAGCCTCTTTGTCGAGGATCAAGTGTCCATAGGTGTGTGGATTCATTTCTGGATCTTCAATCCTGTTCCATTGATCCTCCTGACTGTCACGGTACCAATACCATGCAGTTTTTAACACTATTGCTCTGTAGTATTGCGTGAGGTCAGGGATACTGATTCCCCCAGAATTTCTTTTGTTGCTGAGAATAGTTTTAGCTATCCTGGGTTTTTTGTTATTCCAGATGAATTTGAGAATTACTCTTTCTAACTCTGTGAAGAATTGAGTTGGGATTTTGATGGGTATTGCATTGAATCTGTATATTGCTTTTGGCATAATGGCCATTTTAACTATATTGTTCCTGCTGATCCGTGAGCATGGGAGGTTTTCCCATTTTTTGAGGTCTTCTTCCATTTCCTTCTTCAGAGTCTTGAAGTTCTTGTCATACAGATTTTTCACATGTTTGGTAAGAGTCACCCCAAGGTACTTTATACTGTTTGTGGCTATTGTGAAGGGGGTCATTTCCCTAATTTCTTTCTCAGCCTGCTTATCCTTTGAGTATAGGAAGGCCACTGATTTGCTTGAGTTGATTTTTTATAACCTGCCACTTTGCTAAAGTTGTTTATCAGCTGTAGGAGTTCTCTAGTGGAGTTTTTTGGGTCACTTAGGTAAACTTTCATGTCATCTGCAAATAATGATAGTTTGACTTCTTCCTTTCCAATTTTCATCCCTTTGACCTCCTTATGTTGTCGAATTGCTCAAGCTAGTACCTCAAGTACAATATTGAAAAGATAAGGAGAAAGTGGGCAGCCCTGTCTAGTCTCTGATTTTAGTGGGATTGCTTCAAGTTTCTCTCCATTTAGTTTGATGCTGGCTACCTGTTTGTTGTATGTTGCTTTTACTATGTTTAGGTATGGGCCTTGAATTCCTGTTATTTCCAAGATTTTAAGCATGAAAGGATGCTTAATTTTGTCAAATGCTTTTTCAGCATCCAATGAAATGACCATGTAGTTTTTTTCTTTGAGTTTGTTTATGTAGTGGATTGCATTGATGGTTTTCCGTATATTGAACCAACCCGGCATTCCCGGGATAAAGCCTACTTGATCATGGTGGATGATCGTTTTGATGTGTTCTTGGATTCGGTTGGGAAGAATTTTATTGAGTATTTTTGCATCGATGTTCATAAGGGAAATTGGTCTGAAGTTCTCTTTGTTGGATCTTTGTGTGGTTTTGGTATCAGCGTAATTGTGGCTTCGTAGAAGGAATTGGGTAGTGTTCGTTCTGTTTCTATTTTGTGGAATAGTTTGAAGAGTATTGGTGTTAACTCTTCTTTGAAGGTCTGATAGAATTCTGCACTGAAACCATCTGGTCCTGTGCTTTTTTTGGTTGGAAGACTTTCTATGACTCCTTCTATTTCTTTAGGCGTTATGGGACTGTTTAGATGATCTATTTGGTCCTGATTTAATTTTGGTATTTGGTATCTGTCAAGGAAATTGCCCATTTCCTCCAGATTCTCCAGTTGTGTTGAGTACAGGCTCCTGTAGTAGGATCTGATGATTTTTTGGGTTTCCTCAGATTCCGTTGTTATATCTCCCTTTTCATTTCTAAGTTTTTTAATTTGGATACTTTCTCTGTGCCCTTTGGTCAGTCTGGCTAAGTGTTTATCTATCTTGTTGATTTTCTCAAAGAACCAGCTCCTGGTTTTGTTGATTCTTTGTATGGTTCTCTTTGTTTCTACTTGATTGATTTCGGCCCTGAGTTTGATGATTTCCTGCCTTCTACTCCTCCTGGGTGAAATAGCTTCTTTTTGTTCCAGGGCTTTCAGGTGTGTCATTAAGCTGGTACTGTATGCTCTCTCCATTTTCTTTTTGGAGTCACTCAGGGCTATGAGTTTTCCTCTTAGCACTGCTCTCATTGTGTCCCATATATTTGGGTATGTTGTGTCTTCATTTTCATTGTGTTCTAAAAAGTCTTTAATTTCTTTCTTTATTTCTTCCTTGACCAAGGTATCATTGAGTAGAATATTGTTCAGTTTCCACATGTATGTGGGTTTTCTGTTGTTTTTGTTGCTCTTGAACACCACTTTTACTCCATAGTGATTTGATAGGAGGCATGGGATTAGTTTGATCTTCTTATATTTGTTGAGGTCTGTCTTGTGACCAAGTATATGGTCGATTTTGGAGAAGGTACCATGAGGTGCTGAGAAAAAGGTATATTCTTTTGCTTTAGGATAGAATGTTCTATATATATCTGTTAAATCTAATTGGTCCAAAGCTTCAATTAGTTTCACCAGAGTACACCGCCTTCTTCCCGCTGGCCACCCAGAAGCCCCTCTTGCTTCTTGCAGGACCTGGAGATGTGGTGTTGCTGCCCAGGCTGATCTGGATCTAGAAGCGGAGAGCTCTTTCTAATTTCTTTTTCTCTTTTTTCTCTTTTTTTTTTATTCCATATACTCTTTATTTACATTTCAAGTGAGTTTCCCTTTCTTGGAACCCCCCTCCCCGAAAGTCCCATAAGCCCTCTTCCCTCACCCTGTTCCCTCATCCACCCCTTCCCACTTCCCTGTCCTGGTATTGCCCAACACTGCTGCACTGAGCCTTTCCAGAACCAGGGGCCACTCCTTCCTTCTTCTTGGACATCATTTGATATATAGGTTATGTCTTGGGTATTCCAAGTTTCTAGGCTAATATCCACTTATCAGTGAGTACATATCATGAGTGATCATTTGAGACTGGGTTACCTCACTTAGGATGATGTTCTCCAGCTCCATCCATTTGTCTAAGAATTTCATGAATTCATTGTTTCTAATGGATGAATAGTACTCCATTGTGTATATATACCACAATTTTTGTATCCATTCCTCCGTTGAGAGACATCTGGGTTCTTTCCAGCTTCTGGCTATTATAAATAGGGCTGCTATGAACATAGTATAGCATGTATCCTTATTACATGCTGGGGAATCCTCTGGGTATATGCCTGGGACTGGCATAGCATGGTTCTCTGGAAATGTCGTGCCCAGTTTTCTGAGGAACCGCCAGACTGATTTCCAGAGTGCTTGTACCAGCTTGCAACCCCACCAGCAGTGGAGGATTGCTCCTCTTTCTCTACAACCTTGACAATACCTGCTGTCTCCTGAGTTTTTAATCTTAGTCATTCTGACTGGTGTGAGGTGAAATCTCAGGGTTGTTTTGATTTGCATTTACCTAATAACTAATGATGTTGAACATTTTTTAAGGTGCTTCTCAGCCATCCGAAGTTCTTCAGATGAAAATTCTTTGTTTAGCTCTGTACCCCATTTTTTAATAGGGTTATTTGGTTTTCTGTGGTCTAACTTCTTGTGTTCTTTGTATATATTGGATATTAGCCCTCTGTCAGATGTAGGGTTGGTGAAGACCTTTTCTCAATTTGTTTGTTGCCAATTTGTCCTTTTGATGGTGTCCTTTGTCTTGCAGAAACTTTGTAATTTTATGAGGTCCCATTTGTTAATTCTTGATCTTAGAGCATAAGCTATTGGTGTTCTGTTCAGGAACTTTCCCCTGTACCAATGTCCTCAAGGATCTTCCCCAGTTTCTTTTCTATTAGTTTTAGTGTGTCTGGCTTTATATGGAGGTCCTTGATCCACTTGGAGTTGAGGTTAGTACAAGGAGATAAGAATGGATCAATTCGCATTCTTCTGCATGCTGACCTCCAATTGAACCAGCACCATTTGTTGAAAAGGCTATCTTTTTTCCACTGGACATTTTCAGCTCCTTTGTCGAAGATCAATTGGCCATAGTCGTGTGGGTTCATTTCTGGATCTTCAATCCTATTCCATTGATCTGCCTGCCTGTCACTGTACCAATACCATGGAGTTTTTAACACTACTGCTCTGTAGTATTGCTTGAGGTCTGGGATACTAATTCCCCCAGAAGTTCTTTTACTGTTGAGGATAGTTTTAGCTATACTGGCTTTTTTTGTTATTCTAGATGAATTTGATAATTGCTCTTTTTAACTCTATGAAGTTCCGAGTTGGGATTTTGATGGGTATTGCCTTGAATCTGTAGATTGCTTTTGGCAAGATGGCCATTTTAACTATATTAATCCTGCCAATCCATGAGCATGGAAGATTTTTCCTTTTTCTGAGCTCTTCTTCTATTTCCTTCTTCAGAGACTTGTATTTCTTGTCATACAGATCTTTCCCTTGTTTGGTTAGAGTCACACCAAGATACTTTATATTGTTTTTGGCTATTGTGAAGAGTGTCATTTCCTTAATTTCTTTCTCAGCCTGCTTATCCTTTGAGTATAGGAAAGCTACTGATTTGCTTGAGGTGATTTTATAACCAGCCACTTTGCTGAAGTTATTAGCTGTAGGAGTTCTCTGGTGGAGGTTTTTGGGTCACTTAAGTATACTATCATATCATCTGCGAATAGTGATAGCTTGACTTCTTCCTTTCCAATTTGTATCCCTTTGACCTCCTTATGTTGTCTAATTGCTCTAGCTAGTAATACATTGAAAAGATATGGAGGGCAGGGGCAGCCTTGTCTAGTCCCTGATTTTAGTGGGATTGCTTCAAGTTTCTCTCCATTTAGTTTAATGTTGGCTACTGGTTTGCTCTATATTGTTTTTACTACATTTATATATGGGCCTTGAATTCCTGTTCTTTCCAAGACTTTTAGCATGAAAGGATGCTGAATTTTTTCAAATGCTTTTTCAGCATCCAATGAAATGACTATGTGGTGTTTTCCTTTGAGTTTGTTCATGTAGTTTTTTTCATTGATGGATTTTCACATATTGAACCATCCCTGCCTGCATCCCTGGGCTGAAGCATACTTGATCACGGTGAATGATCATTTTGATGTGTTCTTGGATTCGGTTGGCGAGAATTTTATTGAGTATTCTTGCATCGATCTTCTTAAGGGAAATTGGTCTGAACTTCTCTTTCTTAGTTGGATCTTTGTGTGGTTTTGGTATCAGCATAATTTTGACTTTG
The DNA here is from genome assembly GCF_947179515.1 of Apodemus sylvaticus. Lineage (NCBI taxonomy): Eukaryota > Metazoa > Chordata > Mammalia > Rodentia > Muridae > Apodemus > Apodemus sylvaticus. The sequence goes on along the minus strand of NC_067495.1, from coordinate 17,496,144 downwards.
TAGAAGGAGTTGGGTAGTGTTCTTTCTGTTTCTATTTTGTGGAATAGTTTGAAGAGTGTTGGTATTAGCTCTTCTTTGAAGGTCTGATACAATTCTGCTCTATAACCATGTGGTCCTGTGCTGTTTTTTGTTGGAAGACTTTCTATGATCCCTTCTATTTCTTACTATTTAGATGATCTATTTGATCCTGGTTCAATTTTGGTATTTGGTATCTGTCTAGGAAATTGTCCATTTCTTCAAAATTCTCCAGTTGTTTTGAGTATAGGCTTTTATAGTAGGATCTGATGATTTTTTGAATTTCCTCAGTTTCTGTTGTTATATCTCCCTTATCATTTCTAATTTTGTTAATTTGGATACTGTCTTTGTGCCCTTCGGTTAGTCTTGCTAAGGGTTTATCTATCTTGTTGATTTTCTCAAAGAACCTGCTCCTGTTTGTGTTGATTCTTTGTATGGTTCTCTTTGTTTTCACTTGATTGATTTCAGCCCTGAGTTTGATGATTTCTTGTCTTCTACTGCTCCTGGGTGAAAAACTTCTTTTTGTTCCAGAGCTTTCATGTGTACAATTAAGCTGCTAGTGTATACTCTCTCCCGTTACTTTTTGGAGGCACTCAGGGCTATGAGTTTTCCTCTTAGCACTGCTTTCATTGTGTCCCATAAATTTCATTTTCCTCAAATTCTTAAAAGTCTTTGATTTCTTTCTTTCTTTCTTCTTTGGCCAACATATCATTTAGAAGAATTTTGTTCAGAATCCATGTGTATGTGGGCTTTTTGTTGTTTTTGTTGTTTTTGTTGCTATTAAAGACCACTCTTACTCCATAGTGATCTGATAGGAGGCATGGGATTAGTTTGATCTTCTTATATTTGTTGAGGGCTGCCTTGTGACCAATTATATGGTCAAATTTGGAGAAAGTAACTGGAAGCAACAACCACCTCTCCTTAATATTTCTTAATATAAGTAGAGTCAGTTCTCCAATCAAAAGACATAGACTAACAGACTGGATACATAGGCAGGACCCAACATTTTGCTGCATATAGGAAACCCACCTCAGGCAGAAAGACAGGTACTACCTCAGATTTAAAAGCTGGAAAGAAAAATTTCAAGCATATGGTCCCAAGAAACAAGCTGGTGTAGCCAACCTAATATTGAATAAAATGCACTTTCAAAGTAAAGGAATCAAAAACAATAAGGAAGGACACTTTATACTGGTCATAGGAAAAAATCTACCAAGATGAACTCCCAATTCTGAATATATATCCTCAAAACACAAGGACACCAACATTCCTAAAAAAAATAGTGGGAGACTTCAACACATCACTCTAATCAATGGACAGACAGATCGGGGAAACACAAACTAAACAGAGATATAGTGAAACTAACAGAAGTTATGAACCAAATGGATTTAACAGATATCTATAGAACATTGTATCCTAAAACAAGAGAATATACTTTCATCTCAGAACCTCTCGGTACCTTCTCCAAAACTGACTATATAATTGTGCACAAAACAGACATCAGCAGATATAAAGAGATTTAAATAGTTCCATGCACCCTATCATATCACCATGGACTAAGGCTGGTCTTCAATAACAGCAAAAACAACAGAAATCCCACATACAAATGGAAACTGAACAACATTCTAGCCAAGGAAGAAATAAAGAAAGAAATTAAAGACTTTTTAGAATTTAATGAAAATGAAGACACAACATACCCAAACTTATGGGACACAATGAAAGCAATACTAAGAGGCTAACTCATAGCTCTGAGTGCCTTGAAAAAGAAATTGGTGATGAGGGGTGCTCCGCCATCTTGGCTCGAGGACGTCAGAGAGATCTGATAGCTCTAGGTACACAGACATAGTCCAAGGCTAGCATCTCTTGGGTCAAAGCCTTTCAATAGAGGTCACCCAATAAAAAGATATCATTGGAAACTCCTGCCACAAGGAATGTTAAATAGCCCTACCTTGTGTCAAAATTTTGTACAACAGCATTCGGAGATAATTCACAATTTCCCCAATCCATTATTTAGCATTATATGGATGATATCCTTTTTTTTTTTTTTTTTTTTTTTTGGCAGGGTGTTGCCCCATTTGTCTGTTTTTGCTCTACATTCTCTAGCCAAATGTTGGTCTTTGCCCCATCTTTTACATATTCTAGGCATAGGCTCCCTTTTGGTCTTACTTAGGTTTTTCCTTCAGTTATTTCTGTGATGACCCTGCTCACTACAATTAAAAGATTTGAAATCTTGGATCTTCTCTAGGTCCCCAGTGACAGCTTCTCCTATTACTGTCATATCAGGAATACAAGGTTTAACTCAGCTGTATGTCTAATCTACTCATTTATTGATGCTGACCCTTCTCTCAGTGGTCTGATTACTTCCTTGCAGTCAGCATTTGCATTTTCAAAGGCTAAAGGCTAAATTATTGCCTTTCTTGCTGCTGAGTCTGACACACTCCTTTCTATAGCTGAGGTTAGCCTTTGCAAAATGTCAGAGGTTCCTTTGGACTTTGCATGAATTGAGGAAATGGTTCAAGTCTTTGCCCTCATTCTGTGATTTTGTCCCAGGCATTTAAGACTGACAATTGACACGGCAGAGTTTTTCCATCATATATTGCCCGTACCTCTACCTCAGGAAACTGACCTTCAGCACGTAACTGATCTGTGGAAATCTCTATCCCTTTCCCTATTTTATCATACTATCCCCCTTGCCTCTTCTTTTCACTATGAGAACTATTGTAAATGTGACACAAGTTCTATCATTGCTTTTGCCATATTCTTCCAGTCTCAGGGGATTATTCTAATTTTTAATTTCCAAAGAAGTCAAGATTTGTTTTACAAATGGTGAAAGCACTCAAAAATTAATGACACTTTCCTTAAATTTCCTAAATTCCAAAACATCTATCAGTTGCCACTCAAATTGCTGATAACCCTGTGAATGTTCATCGTCTGGAGGTCTTTGTTGTATGCTAACCAGATAGACTAAAGTTTGTCTTCTTATAACCTTTTATTGGCTTTCTCTAATTTTATCTTCTGTTTCTACCTGAGTATTTTTCTTAATTGAGGTTTTAAATTCTTCCCTTAAGGTCTGTGTCCATGCTTCATATTTCTCCTTTTGTGGCTCCTTCTTTTTTTTTTTTTTTTAATTTATTTTTGTTTGTTTGTTTGTTTGTTTTTTTGTTCTTTTTTAATTTTTTTATTTCTTTATTATATGTAAGTACACTGTAGCTGTCTTCAGACACCCCAGAAGAGGGCCTCAGATCTTGTTAGAGATGACTGTGAGCCACCATATGGTTGCTGGGATTTGAACTCATGACCTTTGGAAGAGCAGTCGGTGCCCTTAACCACTGAGCCATCTCTCCAGCCCATTGTGGCTCCTTCTGTTCCTTGAGTTCCTATATTCTCTGCTCAAGGTTCTGCTTTCACATTTAAATTTTTCTCCATATTGTAATTCTGATATTCTGCTGTCCATTTTTGACTGATTAATTTTAAATAGGTTATTTTCCAGTTCTTGCTTCCAAATCCTCATTATTTTTTCACTACTGCTCAGTCTGATCTATGAGCTGTTGTATGCTTTTTTCTAGCATCTTTTTCAGCTCCTGTCATCTGCCTTCAATTTCATCTTTCTGTCTCTTATTCAGATTTTTTATTTTCTCGTGTCTTTAATTCTAATATTTCCTCTAGGCCACATTGCCAAGCATTAAATTTTTCTTTCTGTTGTTCATATTGCTCTATGATTTCCTGTATCTTCTATTCTAGGCCCTGCTTCCATAATCTTAACGTCTCTTTCCATTTTAATTCTGATACTGCAGCAACTGCCTTATTTTGATTTGCTAGCTTTATTAAATTACCCTCTAGACTTTGCTTCTATATTTTATCTATAATCTCCTTGCTGTTCAGTCTGATCTGTGAATTGTTGAATACTTTTTTCTAGTGTCTCTTCCAGCTGTTGTCTCCAACCTTTATTTTCCTCTTTTTGTTGCTTATCTTGAACTATAAAATACTGAACATTTAGTTCTAGTGTTACCTGTAATCTCTTTACTAAGGTGTATTAGTCAGGGCTCTCTGGAGTTAAAGATCTTTTGGGTAGTATCTATATAGTAAGGGAATTTGTTATGACTTACAGTCTGTAGTCCAACTCCCCAACAATAGTGATATTTGAATGGAATTCCAAGGATCTAGTAGTTGCTCAATCCCATAAGGCAAGAAGGTGAAGAAGAAAAAAATCTTCCTTTTTCCAGTGTTCTTATGTAATTCTCCAGCAGAAAAAGTGTCCCAAATAAAAGGTGTGTACCACCACATCTGGATCTGGGACTTGCTTTGTCTCAGATGACCTTGAACTTAGAGATCTTCTTTCATTAGTCTCCTGGGATTCATAGCCACTATGCCTGAAGTTCTTCATGCCAAGGTCCAGGTCAGAAACTTGTTTCTCCCAGCCTCAAGGTCTGGATCACAGGCGAACGTTCCAATTCTGGATTGTAGTTCATTTCAGATATAGTCAAGTTGACAACCAGAAATAACCATTACATAAAGGAAGGATTTTTTTTATCTAGGTCCTATCTTTGAGAAGACACAGTAGATCAAGAGAAAAAAATTCCAATACTGGTAAATAAAAAAATGTCTATTTCCTTTAAATCCATTCCTGTTAAACCATTCAGAATGTCATCCCTCAAGGCCCAAATGGTATTTGTTGTTTTTCTCATCTTTAAGTATCAGTGTATGATGCTTATTACTTGAAGGCCCTTTGTACCTTTGCTTGCTCTGCTGTTTGATTTAGAGTCTGCCTGTCCCTGTCATGTGTAGACACAGGGAACACAGGACAGCAAACACAGAAAGGCTCCTTCTGGTATAGATGCAACTATCAGTTCATTGTATCTGCCCATGTCCAGCTCCAGGCTGGGGTGCGGTCCCTGGCCAAAGCTGTTTGCCTGTGGTTTGGGGAAGGAGCCTCTCTGCAGTTCTTGGTAGGTATCCAGTCTTTTAGTCTATATCTTTTGTTGGAAAATTGAATCCATTGATATCAAGAGATATTAAGGAAAAGTGATTGTTGTTTCCTGTTATTTTTGTTTATTTTGTTATTAGAGGTAGAGACCTTGTTTATGTGGTTCTCTTCATTTTAGTTTGTTAAAAAATTATTGTCTTGCTTTTTCTAGGGAGTAGTTTCCCTCCTTTTGTTGGTGTTTTCCATTCATTTTCCTTTGAAGGGATGGATTTGTGGAAAGATACTGTGTAAATTTATTTTTTCACGAAAAACCTTGGTTTCTCCATCTCTGGTAAGTGAGATTTGCTGGATATAGCAGTCTGGGTTGGTATTTGTGTTCCCTTAGGGTCTGTATGACATCTGCCTAGGATCTTCTAGCTTTCATAGTCTCTTGTGAGAAGTCCAGTGTAATTCTGATAGGTCTGCCTTTATATGTTACTTGACCTTTTTCCATTACTGCTTTTAACATTCTTTGATTAGTACATTTGCTGTTTTAATTATTATGTGACAGGTGGAATTTCTTTTCTGGTCCAATCTATTTGGAGTTATGTAGGCTTCCTGTATGTTCATGGGCATCTCTTTCTTTAGGTTAGGGATGTTTTCTTCTATAATTTTGTTGAAGACATTTACTGGCCCTTTAATTTGGAAATCTTCACTCTCTTCTATACCTATAATCCTTAGGTTTGGTCTTCTCATTTTGTCCTGGATTTCCTGGATGTTTGGGGTCTGGAGCTTTTTGCATTTTAAATGTTCGTTGACTGTTGTGTCAATGCTTTCTATTGTATCTTCTGCATCTGAGATTCTCTTTTCTATCTCTTGTATTCTGTTATTGATGCTTGGATTCATGACTCCTGACTTCTTTCCTAGGCTTTCCATGTTCCGATTTGTTTCTCTTTGTGATTTCCTTAATGTTTCTACCTCTATCTTTAGATCCTGGATGGCTTTGTTTAATTCCTTCACCTGTTTTGTTGTGTTTTCCTTTAGTTCTTTAATGGCTTCTCCCTGTTTACTTGTGTTCTCCTGTATTTCTTTAAGGGAGTTATTTATGTCCTTCTTGAAGCCTTCCATGAAGCCCTCCATCAGCATCATGACCTGTGATTTTAAATTCAAATCTTGCTTTCCTGGTGTATTGGGGTATCCAAGACTTGTTGTTGTGGGAGAATTGTGTTTGGATGGTGCCATATTGCCTTGATTTTTGTTGGCAACTTTCCTAAGTTTGCCTTTTGCCATCTGGTTATCTCTGGTGCTAGTTGGTCCTGCTGCCACTGGCTGGTGCTTGCCCCTCCTATGTGCCTGCAGGCATATCTCAGCAACCCTGGGTGACCTGCTTTCCCCTGGCATAGATTGCTGTGGTGCTGCTAAGCTCCTTGGTGCAAGCGGAGTTCTGGTGGGGTGTGTCCCAATCAGTCCTCTACTCTGGTGATCCCTGCCTAACAGTCTGTCCCTCTACATAGTCACAGGAGGACGATGGCAGCACTTCACCTCCAAGTGTGAGACTCCCTCTAACTGCCTACCTTCAGGGCAGATGATCCCCAGCAGGGTAGGTGCCCATGTGGCTGCCTTTGGAGCTGCCAAGCTTCTGGGTACAAGCAGAGTTCTGACAGGCTGTGTCACAAGGGATCCTCTACTCTCATGAAACCTCCTGCCTGCCTACCAGCCTGCTCTTCTACAGTCACAGGAGTCAGGGAAGCTTTTTCTTTCTTTCTTTCTTTCTTTCTTTCTTTCTTTCTTTCTTTCTTTCTTTCTTTCTTTCTTTCTTTCTTTCTTTCTTTCTTTCTCTCTCTCTCTTTCTTTCTCTCTCTCTCTTTCTTCCTTCCATCCTTCCTCCCTTCCTCCATCCCTTCCTCCCTTCCTCCATCCCTCCCTTCCTTCCTCCATCCCTCTCTTCCTTCCTTCCTTCCTTCCTTCCTTCCTTCCTTCCTTCCTTCCTTTCCTTCCTTTCTTCTTTCTTTCTTCTTTCTTTCTTTCTTTCTTTCTTTCTTTCTTTCTTTCTTTCTTTCTTTCTTTCTTTCTTTCTTTCTTTCTTCTTTTCTTTCTACTTTCTTACTTTCTTACTATTGAATATAATCTTCATTTACATTTCAAATGGAAAAACCTTTACCATTTCCCCCCACCTGGAAAACCCCCAACCCCTCCTCTCACCCCTGCCTCCAAGTATATGCTCCTTCACCCAACCTAGTCCCACCTCCCCCCTCAATTTCCCTTTGTTGTGGCATCTATTGAACCTTCACCTGACCAAGGACCACTCCTCCCACTGATGCCCAACAAGGCATTCCTTTGCCACATTTTTGGCTGGAACCATGTGTACCCCTTAGTTGATGGTTTAGATTTTTGAAGTCCTGGGGCTTCTGGGTAGCTGGCGTTGTTCTTTCCATGGGGCTGTAAAACTCTTGAGCACCTCCAGACCACCCTCCAACTCATCCATTGGGGACCACATGCCCAGTCCAATAGTTGGTTGATAGCACCTGAATGTGTATGTCTAAGACTCTGGCAGCGCCCCCCCCCCCAAAGACAGCCATGGCATGCTCCTTTTAGTATACACTTCTTGTCATCCATAATAGTTTTGGGGTTTGTTGACTGTTTATAGGATGAATCCCCATGTAGGGCAGTCTCCTGTTGGTCTTTACTTCAGTCTCTGCTCCACACATTGCCTCCCTTATTGCTCCTGTGAGTATTATGTTCCCTTTCTCAGAGGAACCAAAGTAGCCACACTTAAGTCCTCCTTCTTCTTGAGCTTCCTGTGCTCTGTGAATTGTAACTTGTTTATTTTGAGCTTGTGGGCTAACATATTTATCAGTGAGTGCATACTATGTATGTTCTTTTGTGATTGGGTTACCTCGCTCAGGATGACACTTTCTAGTTCCAGCCATTTGCCTAAGAATTTCATGAATTCATTGTTTTTAATATCTGAATAGTACTCCATTGTGTATATATACCACAGTTTCTTTATCCATTCCTCTGTTGAAGGACATCTGGGTTCTTTCCAGCTTCTGGCTATTATAAATAAGGCAGCTATGAACATAGTGGAACATGTGTCCTAATTACATGTAGGAGCATCTTCTGGGTATATGCCCAGGAGGGGTATACCTGGGTCCTCAGGTAGGACTATGTCTAATTTTCTGAGGAATTGCCAAATTTATCTCCAGAGTGCTTTTACCACCTTGCAATCCCACCAACAATGGAGAAGTGTTCCTCTTTCCCCACATCCTCTCCAGTATCTGCTGTCCCCTGGGTTTTTCGTTTTAGCCATTCTGACTGGTGTGAGGTGGAATCTCAGTGTTGTATTGATTTGCATTTCCCTGATAACTAGGGATGTTTAACATTTCTTTAGGTTCTTTAGAGCCATTTGAGTTTCCTCAGTTGAGAATTCCCTGTTTAGGTCTGTACCTAATTTTTTAATAGTGTTATTTGACTCTCTTGAGACTAACTTCTTGAGTTCTTTGTATACATTGGATATTAGCCCTCTATCAGACAAAGGATTGGTAAAGATCTTTTCCCAATCTGTTGGTTGCCATTTTGTCCTATTGACAATGTCCTTTGACTTACAGAAGCTTTACAATTTTATGAGGTCCCATTTGTTGATTTTTGTTCTTTTTTTTAATGTATTTTATATTTTTATTTTGTATATTCTTTGTTTAGATTCCAAATGATTTCTCCTTTCCCAGATCCCCCCTCCCCATATGTTCCATAAACCTTCTTCTCTCCATCCATTCTCCAATCACCTCCCTCCTTTTTTTCCTCTGTCCTTATATTCCCCTCTAATGCTAGATCAATCCTTTCCAGGATCAGGACCTTCTCCATACTTCTTCATGGGAGTCATTTGTTATGTGATTTGTGCCTTGGGTATTCAGGGCTTCTGGGCTAATTAATATCCACTTATGAGAGATTACATTACATGTGTATTCTATTGTGACTGGGTTACCTCAAATAGGATGATATTTTCCAGATCAAACCATTTGCCTAAAACTCTTGTGAATTCATTGTTTCTAATTGCTGAGTAGTATTCCATTGTGTAAATATACCACATTTTCTGTATCCATTCCTCCTTTGAGGGGCATCTGGGTTCTTTCCAGCTAATGGCTGTTATAAATAAGGCTGCTATGAAAATAATAAAGCATGTGTCTTTATTGCATGCCGGGGAATCCTTTGGGTATATGCCCAGGAGTGGTATAGCAGGGTCCTCTGGAAGTGTCATGTCCAGTTTTCTGAGGAACTGACAGACTGATTTCCAAAGTGGTTGTACCATCTTACAGCCCCATCAGCAGTGGAGGAGTGTTCCTCTTTCTCCACATCCCCTCCAACACCTGCAGTCTCCTGAGTTTTTGACCTTAGCCTTTCTGACTGGTGTAAGGTGAAATCTCAGGATTGTTTTGATTTGCATTTTCCTAATGACTAATGATGTTAAGCATTTCTTTTTTTTTTATTATTCGATATAATTTATTTACATTTCAAATGATTTCCCCTTTTCTAGCCCCCCCACTCCCCGAAAGTCCCGCAAGCCCCCTTCTCTTCCCCTGTCCTCCCACCCACCCCTTCCCACTTCCTCGTTCTGGTTTTGCTGAATACTGTTTCACTGAGTCTTTCCAGAACCAGGGGCCACTCCTCCTTTCTTCTTGTACCTCATTTGATGTGTGGATTATGTTTTGGGTATTCCAGTTTTCTAGGTTAATATCCACTTATTAGTGAGTGCATACCATGATTCACCTTTTGAGTCTGGGTTACCTCACTTAGTATGATATTCTCTAGCTCCATCCATTTGCCTAAGAATTTCATGAATTCATTGTTTCTAATGGCTGAATAGTACTCCATTGTGTAGATATACCACATTTTTTGCATCCACTCTTCTGTTGAGGGATACCTGGGTTCTTTCCAGCATCTGGCAATTACAAATAGGGCTGCTATGAACATAGTAGAACATGTATCCTTATTACATGGTGGGGAGTCTTCTGGGTATATGCCCAGGAGTGGTATAGCAGGATCTTCTGGAAGTAAGGTACCCAGTTTTCGGAGGAACCGCCAGACTGATTTCCAGAGTGGTTGTACCAATTTGCAACCCCACCAGCAGTGGAGGAGTGTTCCTCTTTCTCCACACCCTCTCCAACACCTGCTGTCTCCTGAATTTTTAATCTTAGCCATTCTGACTGGTGTAAGATGAAATCTTAGGGTTGTTTTGATTTGCATTTCCCTAATGACTAATGAAGTTGAGCATTTTTTAAGATGCTTCTCCGCCATCCGAAGTTCTTCAGGTGAGAATTCTTAGTTTAACTCTGTACCCCATTTTTTAATAGGGTTGTTTGGTTTTCTGGAGTCTAACTTCTTGAGTTCTTTATATATATTGGATATTAGCCCTCTATCTGATGTAGGATTGGTCAAGATCTTTTCCCAATTTGTTGGTTGCCGATTTGTCCTCTTGATGGTGTCCTTTGCCTTACAGAAACTTTGTAATTTTATGAGGTCCCATTTGTCAATTCTTGCTCTTAGAGCATACGCTATTGGTGTTCTGTTCAGAAACTTTCTCCCTGTACCGATGTCCTCAAGGGTCTTCCCCAGTTTCTTTTCTATTAGCTTCAGAGTGTCTGGCTTTATGTGGAGGTCCTTGATCCATTTGGATTTGAGCTTAGTACAAGGAGACAAGGATGGATCAATTTGCATTCTTCTGCATGCTGACCTCCAGTTGAACCAGCACCATTTGTTGAAAAGGCTATCTTTTTTCCATTGGATGTTTTCAGCCTCTTTGTCGAGGATCAAGTGTCCATAGGTGTGTGGGTTCATTTCTGGATCTTCAATCTTGTTCCATTGATCCTCCTGCCTGTCACTGTACCAATACCATGCAGTTTTTAACACTATTGCTCTGTAGTATTGCTTGAGGTCAGGGATACTGATTCCCCCAGATTTCCTTTTGTTGCTGAGAATAGTTTTAGCTATCCTGGGTTTTTTGTTGTTCCAGATGAATTTGATAATTGCTCTTTCTAACTCTGTGACGAATTGAGTTGGGATTTTGATGGGTATTGCATTGAATCTGTATAGTGCTTTAGGCAAAATGGCCATTTTAACTATATTGATTCTACCGATCCATGAGCATGGGAGGTTTTCCCATTTTTTGAGGTCTTCTTCCATTTCCTTCTTCAGAGTCTTGAAGTTCTTGTCATACAGATCTTTCCCATGTTTGGTAAGAGTCACCCCAAGATACTTTATACTGTTTGTGGCTATTGTGAAGGGGGCCATTTCCCTAATTTCTTTCTCAGCCTGCTTATCCTTTGAGTATAGGAAGGCCACTGATTTGCTTGAGTTGATTTTGTAACCTGCCACTTTGCTGAAGTTGTTTATCAGCTGTAGGAGCTCTCTAGTGGAGTTCTTTGGGTCACTTAGGTAGACGATCATGTCGTCTGCAAATAATGATAGTTTGACTTCTTCCTTTCCAATTTGTATCCCTTTGACCTCCTTATGTTGTCGAATTGCCCGAGCTAGTACCTCAAGTACAATATTGAAAAGATAAGGAGAAAGGGGGCAGCCTTGTCTGGTCCCTGATTTCAGTGGGATTGCTTCAAGTTTCTCTCCATTTAGTTTGATGCTGGCTACCGGTTTGCTGTATATTGCTTTTACTATGTTTAGGTATGGGCCTTGAATTCCTGTTCTCTCCAAGACTTTAAGCATGAAGGGATGCTGAATTTTGTCAAATGCTTTTTCAGCATCCAATGAAATGACCATGTGGTTTTGTTCTTTGAGTTTGTTTATGTAGTGGATTGTATTGATGGATTTCCGTATATTGAATCAACCCTGCATTCCCGGGATGAAGCCTACTTGATCATGGTTGATGATCATTTTGATGTGTTCTTGGATTCGGATGGCAAAAATTTTATTGAGTATTTTTGCATCGATGTTCATAAGGGAAATTGGTCTGAAGTTCTCTTTCTTTGTTGGATCTTTGTGTGGCTTTGGTATCAGCGTAATTGTGGCTTCGTAGAAGGAATTGGGTAGTGTTCCTTCTGTTTCTATTTTGTGGAATAGTTTGAAGAGTATTGGTGTTAACTCTTCTTTGAAGGTCTGGTAGAATTCTGCACTGAAGCCATCTGGTCCTGTACTTTTTTTGGTTGGAAGACTTTCTATGACTCCTTCTATTTCTTTAGGCATTATGGGACTGTTTAGATGGTCTAGTTGGTCCTGATTTAATTTTGGTATTTGGTATCTGTCAAGGAAATTGTCCATTTCCTCCAGATTCTCCAGTTGTGTTGAGTATAGGCTCTTGTAGTAGGATCTGATGATTTTTTGGATTTCCTCAGTTTCCGTTGTTATATCTCCCTTTTCATTTCTAAGTTTATTAATTTGGATACTTTCTCTGTGCCCTTTGGTCATTCTGTCTAAGGGTTTATCTATCTTGTTGATTTTCTCAAAGAACCAGCTCCTGGTATTGTTGATTTTTTGTATGGTTCTCTTTGTTTCTACTTGATTGATTTCGGCCCTGAGTTTGATGATTTCCTGCCTTCTACTCCTCCTGGGCGAAATAGCTTCTTTTTGTTCTAGGACTTTCAGGTGTGTCATTAAGCTGGTAATGTATGCTCTCTCGATTTTCTTTTTGGAGGCACTCAGGGCTATGAGTTTTCCTCTTAGCACTGCTTTCATTGTGTCCCATAGATTTGGGTATGTTGTGTTTTCATTTTCATTGTGTTCTAAAAAGTCTTTAATTTCTTTCTTTATTTCTTCCTTGACCAAGGTATCATTGAGTAGAGTATTGTTCAGTTTCCACGTGTATGTGGGCTTTCTGTTGTTTCTGTTGCTATTGAAGACCACTTTTACTCCATAGTGATCAGATAGGAGGCATGGGATTAGTTCGATCTTCTTATATTTGTTGAGGTCTGTCTTGTGACCAATTATATGGTCGATTTTGGAGAAGGTACCATGAGGTGCTAAGAAAAAGGTATATTCTTTTGTTTTAGGATAGAATGTTCTATGTATATCTGTTAAATCTAATTGGTCCAAAGCTTCAATTAGTTTCATTGTGTCCCTGTTTAGTTTCTGTTTTCCTGATCGGTCCATTGAGGAAAGTGCAGTGTTGAAGTCACCCACAATTATTGTGTTAGGTGCAATATGTTCTTTTAGTTTTAATAAAGTTTCTTTTACGAAAGAAGGTGCCCTTGCATTTGGGGCATAGATGTTCAGGATTGACAGTTCTTCTTTTTGTATTTTTCCTTTGACCAGCAAGAAGTGTCCCTCAGGGTCTCTTTTGATGACTTTGGGTTGAAAGTCAATTTTATCTGATATTAAAATGGCTACTCCAGCTTGTTTCCTGAGACCATTTGCTTGTAAAATTGTCTTCCAGCCTTTTACTCTAAGGTAGTGTTTGTCTTTGACCCTGAGGTGTGTTTCCTGTAAGCAGCAAAATGTAGGGTCCTGTTTACGTATCCATTCAGTTAGTCTGTGTCTTTTTATTGGAGCATTAAGTCCATTGATGTTAAGAGATATTAAGGAATAGTGATTGTTACTTCCTATCATTTTTGACGTTATTTTTTAAATTTGAATGCTTAACTTCTTTTGGGTTTGATGAAAGGTTACTATCTTGCTTTTTCCAGGGTGAAGTTTCCCTCCTTGTATTGGTGTTGTCCTCCTATTATCCTTTTTAGGGCCGGGTTTGTGGATAGATATTGGGTAAACTTGGTTTTGTCATGAAATATCTTAGTTTCTCTATCTATGGTGATTGAGACTTTTGCTGGATATAGTAGTTTTGGTTGGCATTTGTGTTCTCTTAGAGTCTGCATGAGATCTGCCCAGGACCTTCTAGCCTTCATAGTCTCAGGTGAAAAGTCTGCTGTGATTCTGATAGGTCTTCCTTTATATGTTACTTGGCCTTTTTCTCTTACTGCCTTTAGTATTCTTTCTTTGTTTAGAACATTTGGTGTTTTGATTATTATGTGACGGGAAGTATTTCTGTTCTGGTCCAGTCTGTTTGGAGTTCTGTAGGCTTCTTGTATATTCATGGGCATCTCTCTCTTTAGGTTAGGGAAGTTTTCTTCCATAATTTTATTGAAGATGTTTGCTGGCCCTTTAAGTTGTAAATCTTCACTCTCATCTATGCCTATAATCCTTAGGTTTGGTCTTCTCATTGTGTCCTGGATTTCCTGGATATTTTGGGTTACAAGCTTTTTGCATTTTGCATTTTCTTTAACTGTTGAGTCCATGGTTTCTATGGAATCTTCAGCATCTGAGATTCTTTCTTCTATCTCTTGTATTCTGTTGTTGATATTTGCATCTCTGTCCCCTGATTTCTTCCCAAGGCTTTCTATCTCCAAAGTTGTCTCCCTTTGAGTTTTCTTAGTTGTTTCTACTTCTGATTTTAGATCCTGGATGGTTTTGCTTAGCTCCTTCACTTGCATGTTTGTGTTTTCCTGTAATTCTTTAAGAGATTTTTGTGTTTCGTCTTTCATGACCTCAGCCTGTTGACCAAAGTTCTTCTGTATTTCTTTAAGAGATTTTTGTGTTTCGTCTTTCATGACCTCAGCCTGTTGACCAAAGTTCTCCTGTATTTCTTTAAGTGTTTTTTGCATTTCCTCCTTGTTGGCTTTTGTATTCTCCTGGATTTCTTTCAATGATTTTTGTGTTTCCCTTGCAAGGGCTTCTAACTTTTGATCCATTTTCTCCTGAATTTCTTTATGTATGTCCTTCATGTGTTCCTGTACCAGCATCATGACCAGTGATTTTAAATCCAAATCTTGTTTTACTGGTGTGATGGGGTATCCAGGACATGTTGGTAGAGGAGAATTGGGTTCAGATGTTGCCATATTGCCTTGATTTCTGTTAGTGACGTTCCTGCGTTTGCCTTTTGCCATCTAGTTCTCACTGGTGTTAGTTTATCTTGTCAGTGCTGGACTCACCAGTGCAAGCTGCCCCTTCCCAGTTGGCCTCTGGTGCACAGCTTACCTCCTGCACTGCTTGTAGACAGTGTGCTGCTGCCCAGGCTGTTCCGATCCCAAAGCAGGCACCCAAAGGCTCCCGCTGGGGCCCGCTGGATTCACTGGAGCACACTGACTTCTCCCAGCTGGCCGCCCGGAAGCCCAGCTAGCCACTTGCAGGACTTGGAGATGTAATGCTGCCGCCCAGACTGATCTGGATCCGGAAGTGGAGAGAGTAGAGCTAAGGGCTTCTGCCTGAGGCCTTGCCCCAGATTGTGTCTGTGGACCAGATGGAGCCTGTGTGCACCCCCAGGGAGTGCCGATGGTGTATGCTACTGTGACCTCCCCTGTGTTTCGCTCACTCTGCTGGGCAGCCGATCCGCCAACCGGGCTGTCGCACACAAGGTTAGCCTGGCTGCCCAGTCCCTGAGTCCAGGCAAAAGCCTGGGAGGCCAAGGTCTGAGCAAATTTCCCCTAGGGCTATGACTGTTAATTGGGTCTGCCAGGTGACTAGGATGGCGGGCGTGCGTGCCCGCGCTCCCTGAAAGCGCCAGGAGAGTCTGCTTTGCTAACAATCACCTGGGCGGGTTGACTCGCAGATGGCCCACCAAGCCGCCCAGTTCTTGGGGTCAGTCCTGTGCCTTTTGGGGCCTGGACCCCCGCTTTGTTAGCCTTAGGGTATGCCTGTTACAGGTCTGCCTGCCTGAGCTCTCTGTCGTCCTGCAGGCAAAATGACGGCGGAACGCTCGCAGGCCTGGGCAAAAAACCTCCTGGCTGGGTTGGCACCCCAATGGCCCCCCGACCCGCCCAGGGCCTGGGTGCAGGCCAACGCCCGTCGGGCTCAGACCACCGCGGTGTTGGCCTTGGATTATGTTTGTGTACCTCAGTCTGTCCGATCCCTGGAGTACGGAACCAAGATGGATGCACCTCTCCTGACTGGTGGGAGGCCGAGTTCTCATGTTAAGCATTTCTTAAGGTGCCTCTTAGCTGTCCGAATTTCTTCAGGTGAAAATTCTTTGTTTAGATCTGTGCCCCATATTTTAATAGGGTTATTTGGTTCCCTGGGGTCTAACTTCTTGAGTTCTTTGTATATATTGGATATTAGCCCTCTATCAGATGGAGGGATGGTGAATATCTTTTCCCAATTTGATGGTTGCCGTTTTGTCCTTTTAACAGTGTCCTTTACCTTACAGAAACTTTGTGATTTTATGAGGTCCCATTTGTCAATTCTTGATCTTAGAGCATAAGCTATTGGTGATCTGTTCAGGAACTTTTACCCCATGTCCTCTAGGGTCTTCCCCAGTTTCTTTTCTATTAGTTTCAGTGTGTCTGGTTTTACATGAAGGTCCTTGATCCACTTGGAGTGAAGTTTAGTACATGGAGATAAGAATGGATCAATTCGCATTCTTCTGCATGCTGACCTCCAATTGAACCAGCACCATTTGTTGAAAAGGCTATCTTTTTTCCACTGGATGTTTTTGGCTCCTTTGTCGAAGATCTAGTGACCATAGGTGTGTGGATTCATTTCTGGATCTTCAATTCTATTCCATTGGTCCACTTGTCTGTCACTGTGCCAATACCATGCAGTTTTTAAAACTATTGCTCTGTAGTATTGCTTGAAGTCAGGGATACTGATTCCCCCAGAATTTCTTTTTTTTTTGTTGAGAATAGTTTTAGCTATCCTGGATTTTTTGTTATTCCACATGAATTTGGAATTGCTTTTTCTAACTCTGTGAAGAACTGAATTAGGATTTTGATGGGGATTGCATTGAAATTGTAGATTGCTTTTGGCAAGATGGCCACTTTAACTATATTAACCCTGCCGATCCATGAGCATGGCAGATTTTTCCATTTTCTGAGGTCTTCTTCGATTTCCTTCTTCAGAGACCTGAAGTTCTTGTCATATAGATCTTTCAGTTATTTGGTTAGAGTCACACCAAGATACTTTATATTGTTTGTGGCTATTGTGAAGGGTGTCATTTCCCTAACTTCTTTCTCAGCCTGCTTATCCTTTGAGTATAGGAAGGCAACTGATTTGCTTGAGCTGATTTTATAACCAGCCACTTTGCTGAAGTTGTTTATCATTTATAGGAGTTTTCTGGTGGAGGTTTTTGGGTCACTTATCTAGACTATCATGTCATCTGCAAATAGTGATAATTTGACTTCTTCCTTTCCAATTTGTATCCCCTTGACCTCCTTATGTTGTCTAATTGCTCTAGCTAGAACTTCAAGTACTATATTGAAAAGATATGGAAAGAGAGGACAGCCTTGTCTAGTCGCTGATTTTAGTGGGATTGCTTCAAATTTCTGTCCATTTAGTTTGATGTTGGCTACCAGTTTGCTGTATATTGCTTTAATGATGTTTAGGTATGGGCCTTGAATTCCTGTTCTTTCCAAGACTTTTAGCATGAAAGGATGCTGAATTTTGTCAAATGCTTTTTCTGCATCTAATGAGATGATCATATGGTTTTTTGATTTGAGTTTGTTTATGTAGTGGATAGCATTGATGGATTTCCTTATATTGAATCATCCCTGCATCCCTGGGATGAAGCCTAGTTGATCATGGTGGATGATCGTTTTGATATGTTTTTGGATTCGGTTGGTAAGAATTTTATTAAATATTTTTGCATCAATATTCATAAGAGAAATTGGCCTGAAGTTCTCTTTCTTTGTTGGATCTTTGTGTGGTTTTGGTATCAGTGTAATTGTGCCTTCATAGGACGAGTTGGGTAGGGTTCCTTCTGTTTCTATTTTGTGGAATAGTTTGAAGAGTATTGGTGTTAGGTCTTCTATGAAGGTCTGATAGAATTCTGCCCTGAAGCCATCTGGTCTTGTGCTTTTTTTGGTTGGGAGACTTTCTATGACCCTTTTTATTTCTTCAGGTGTTATGGGACTGTTTATTTGATCTATTTGATCCTGATTTACTTTTGGTGTCTGATATCTGTCTAGGAAAATGTCCATTTCCTCCAGATTCTCCAGTTGTGTTGAGCATAAGCTTTTGTAGTAGGATCTAATAATTTTTTGAATTTCCTCAGTTTCTGTTGTTATATCTCCCTTTTCATTTCTAAGTTTGTTAATCTAGATACTGTCTCTGTGCCCTTTGATTAGTCTGGCTAAGGGTTTATCTATCTTGTTGATTTTCTCAAAGAACCAGCTCCTGGTTTTGTTGATTCTTTGTATGGTTCTCTTTGTTTCTACTTGATTGATTTCGGCCCTGAGTTTGATATTTCCTGCCTTCTACTCCTCCTGGGTGAAATAGCTTCTTTTTGTTCCAGGGTTTTCAGGTGTGTCATTAAGCTGTTAGTGTATGTTCTCTCGATTTTCTTTTTGGAGGCACTCAGGGCTATGAGTTTTCCTCTTAGCACTGCTTTCATTGTGTCCCATAGATTTGGGTATGTTGTGTCTTCATTTTCATTAAGTTCTAAAAAGTCTTTAATTTCTTTCTTTATTTCTTCCTTGACCAAGGTATCATTGAGTAGAATATTGTTCTGTTTCCACGTGTATGTGGGCTTTCTGCTGTTTTTGTTGCTATTGAAGACCACTTTTACTCCATAGTGATCTGATAGGAGGCATGGGATTAGTTCGATCTTCTTATATTTGTTGAGGTCTGTCTTGTGACTAATTATATAGTCGATTTTGGAGAAGGTACTATGAGGTGCTGAGAAAAAGGTATATTCTTTTGCTTTAGGAGAGAATGTTATATATATACATACATATATATATATATATATATATATATATATATATATATATATATATATATATATATATATATATTTTAAATCTAATTTGTCCAAAGCTTCAATTAGTTTCATTGTTCAGTTTCTGTTTTCCTGATCGGTCCTTTGAGGAAAGTGCAGTGATGAAGTCACCCACAATTAGTGTATTAGGTGCAATGTGTGCTTTGAGCTTTAATAAAGTTTCTTTTATGAATGAGGGTGCCCTTGCATTTGGAGCATAGATGTTCAGAATTGAGAGTTCTTTTTTTTTTCCTTTTTCTTTTTTTTTATTCGATATAATTTATTTACATTTCAAATGATTTCCCCTTTTCTAGCCCCCCCACTCCCCGATAGTCCCGTAAGCCCCCTTCTCTTCCCCTGTCCTCCCTCCCACCCCTTCCCACTTCCCCGTTCTGGTTTTGCCGAATACTGTTTCACTGAGTCTTTCCAGAACCAGGGGCCACTCCTCCTTTCTTCTTGTATCTCATTTGATGTGTGGATTATGTTTTGGGTATTCCAGTTTTCTAGGTTAATAACCACTTATTAGTGAGTGCATACTATGATTCACCTTTTGAGTCTGGGTTACCTCACTTAGTACGATGTTCTCTAGCTCCACCCATTTGCCTAAGAATTTCATGAATTCATTGTTTCTAATGGCTGAATAGTACTCCATTGTGTAGATATACCACATTTTTTGCATCCACTCTTCTGTTGAGGGATACCTGGGTTCTTTCCAGCATCTGGCAATTACAAATAGGGCTGCTATGAACATAGTAGAGCATGTATCCTTATTACATGGTGGGGAATCCTCTGGATATATGCCCAGGAGTGGTATAGCAGGATCTTCTGGAAGTGAGGTGCCCAGTTTTCGGAGGAACCGCCAGACTGATTTCCAGAGTGGTTGTACCAATTTGCAACCCCACCAGCAGTGGAGGAGTGTTCCTCTTTCTCCACACCCTCTCCAACACCTGCTGTCTCCTGAATTTTTAATCTTAGCCATTCTGACTGGTGTAAGATGAAATCTTAGGGTTGTTTTGATTTGCATTTCCCTAATGACTAATGAAGTTGAGCATTTTTTAAGATGCTTCACTGCCATCCAAAGTTCTTCAGGTGAGAATTCTTTGTTTAACTCTGTACCCCATTTTTTAATAGGGTTGTTCGGTTTTCTGGAGTCTAACTTCTTGAGTTCTTTATATATATTGGATATTAGCCCTCTATCTGATGTAGGATTGGTGAAGATCTTTTCCCAATTTGTTGGTTGCCGATTTGTCCTCTTGATGGTGTCCTTTGCCTTACAGAAACTCTGTAACATTATGAGGTCCCATTTGTCAATTCTTGCTCTTAGAGCATATGCTATTGGTGTTCTGTTCAGAAACTTTCTCCCTGTACCGATGTCCTCAAGGGTCTTCCCCAGTTTCTTTTCTATTAGCTTCAGAGTGTCTGGCTTTATGTGGAGGTCCTTGATCCACTTGGATTTGAGCTTAGTACAAGGAGACAAGGATGGATCAATTCGCATTCTTCTGCATGCTGACCTCCAGTTGAACCAGCACCATTTGTTGAAAAGGCTATCTTTTTTCCATTGGATGTTTTCAGCCTCTTTGTCGAGGGTCACAAGACAGACCTCAACAAATATTAGAAGATAGAACTAATCCCATGCCTCCTATCTGATCACTATGGAGTAAAAGTGGTCTTCAATAGCAACAGAAACAACAGAAAACCCACATACACATGGAAACTGTGGCTTCGTAGAGGGAATTGGGCAGTGTTCCTTCTGTTTCTATTTTGTGGAATAGTTTGAAGAGTATTGGTGTTAGGTCTTCTTTGAAGGCCTGATAGAATTCTGCACTGAAACCATCTGGTCCTGTGCTTTTTTTGGTTGGAAGACTTTCTATGACTCCTTATATTTTTTTAGGGGTTATTCGACTGTTTAGATGGTCTATTTGGTCCTGATTTAATTTTGGTATTTGGTATCTGTCAAGGAAATTGTCCATTTCCTCCAGATTCTCCAGTTGTGTTGAGTATAGTCTTTTGTAGTAGGATCTGATGATTTTTTGGATTTCCTCAGTTTCTGTTGTTATATCCCCCTTTTCATTTCTAAGTTTGTTAATTTGGATACTTTCTCTGTGCCCTTTGGTCAGTCTGGCTAAGGGTTTATCTATCTTGTTGATTTTCTCAAAGAACCAGCTCTTGGATTCGTTGATTCTTTGTATGGTTCTCTTTGTTTCCAATTGCTTGATTTCAGCCCTGAGTTTGATGATTTCCTGTCCTCTACTCCTCCTGGTTGAATTAGCTTCTTTTTGTTCCAGGACTTTCAGGTGTGTCGTTAAGCTGGTAGTGTATGCTCTCTCCATTTTCTCTTTGGAGGCATTCAGGGCTATGAGTTTTCCTCTTAGCACTGCCTTCATTGTGTCCCAAAGATTTGGGTATGTTATGCCTTCATTTTCATTAAATTCTAAAAAGTCTCTGACTTCTTTCTTTATTTCTTCTTTGGCCAAGGTGTCATTGAGTAGAGTATTATTCAGCCTCCATGTGTATGTGGGCTTTCTGTTGTTTTTTTTTTTTTTTGTTGTTGTTGTTGTTGCTATTGAAAACCACTCTTACACCATAGTGATCTGATAGGAGGTGTGGGATTAGTTCGATCATCTTATATTTGTTGAGGTCTGCCTTGTGTCCAATTATATGGTCGATTTTGGAGAAGGTACCATGAGGTGCTGAGAAAAAGGTATATTCTTTTGCTTTAGGGTGAAATGTTCCATAAATATCAGTCAAATCCAATTGGTCCAAAGCTTCAATTAGTTTTACTGTGTCCCTGTTTAGTTTCTGTTTTCCTTATCAGTCCATTGAGAAGTGGGGAGTGTTGAAGTTCCCCACAATTATTTTGTTAGGTGCAATGTGTGCTTTGAGCTTTAGTAAAGTTTCTTTTACGAATGAGGGTGCCCTTGCATTTGGCACATAGATGTTCAGAATTGGAAGTTCTTCTTGGTGGATTTTTCCTTTGACCAGCAAGAAGTGTCCTTTTGTGTCTCTTTTGATGACTTTAGGTTGAAAGTCAATTTTATCTGATATTAGAATGGCTACTCCTGCTTGTTTCCTGTGACCATTGGCTTGTAAAATTGTCTTCCAGCCTTTTACTCTAAGGTAGTTTTTATCTTTGACACTGAGGTGTGTCTCCTGTATGCCGCAGATTGTAGGGTCCTGTTTCCTTATCCAGTCTGTTAGTCTATGTCTTTTTATTGGGAAATTGAAACCATTGATGTTAAGAGATATTAAGGAATAGTGATTATTACTTCCTGTCATTTTTGATGTTCTTTTTTATATTTGAGTGGTTATTTTCTTTTGGGTTTGATGAAGGAAGGTAACTATCTTGCTTTTTCCACGGTGTAGTTTCCCTCCTTGTATTGGAGTTTTCCTCCTATTATTCTTTGCAGAGCTGAATTTGTGGAAAGATATTGTGTAAATTTGGTTTTGTCATGGAATATCTTGGTTTCTCCATCTATAGTGATTGAGAATTTTGTTGGGTATAGTAGTCTTGGCTGACATTTGTGTTCTCTTAGAGTCTGCATGAGATCTGCCCAGGATCTTCTAGCTTTCATGGTCTCTGGTGAGAAGTCTGGTATGATTCTGATAGGTCTTCCTTTATATGTTACTTGGCCTTTTTCTCTTACTGTCTTTAATATTCTTTCTTTGATTAGTGCATTTGGGGTTTTTATTATTATGTGATGGGAGGTATTTCTGCTCAGGTCTGGTCTGTTTGGAGTTCTGTAGGCTTCTTGTATATTCATAGGCATCTCTCTCTTTAAGTTGGGAAAATTTTCCTCCATAATTTTGTTGAAGATATTTGCTGGCCCTTTCAGTTGTAAATCTTCACTCTCATCTATACCTATAATCCTTAGGTTTGGTCTTCTCATTGTATCCTGGATTTCCTGGATGTTCTGGGATACAAGCTTTTTGCATTTTCTTTGACTGTTGAGTCAATGGTTTTTATGGTGTCTTCGGAATCTGAAATTCTTTCTTACATCTCTTGTATTCTGTTGTTGATATTTGCATCTATGGCCCCTGATTTCTTCTCAAGGTTTTCTATCTCCAAAGTTGTCTCCCTTTGTGATTTCATAGTTGTTTCTACTTTTGTTTTAGATCCAGGATGGTTTTGCTCAGTTCCATCATTTGTTTGCTTGTGTTTTCCTGTAATTCTTTAAGAGATTTTTATGTTTCCTCTTTCATGACTTCTGCCTGTTGACTCAAGTTCTCCTGCATTTCTTTAAGTTTTTTTTTGTCTTTCTTCTTTATTGGCTTCTATCTCTTGGGCCTTATTCTCCTGCATTTCTTTAAGTGATTTTTGTGTTTCCATTATACGGGTTTCTAGCTTATTCATGTTCCCCTGTATTTCTTTAAGAGATTCATTTATGTCCTTTTGTGTTCTTCTAGCAGCATCATGAACAGTGATTTTAAATCCAAATCTTATTTCTCTGGTGTGTTGGCATAACCAAGACTTGCTGATGTTGGAGAGTTTGGTTCGGATGCTGCCATATTGCCTAGATTTCTGTTAGTAGCGTTCCTGCGTTTGCCCTTTGCCATCTTGTTCTCTGGAGCTAGTTGGTCTTGTCTCTTCCTGGTGTTTCAGCTTCCTGAGAGGCTCTAGGGCTATTTCTACAACACTGAATGACAGGGTTTCCCCTGTTGGTGATTGCTGATGTGCTGTCCTCCTCTTGGGTGCCCTTGCAGCCCTAGTGTGCTTTGCCCCATATTGTGTCTGTGAACCAGATGGTGCCCGTTTGCTCCTTCAGGGAGTGCTGAGCGTGTATGCTGCAGGGACCTTTTCTGCGTGCTGATCACTCTGCCGGCCTGCGGAACTCCCAACCGGGTTGGTGCACACAAGGCTAGCCTTGCTGCTCAGGCCCTGTGTCTAGGCAAAAGCCTGTCAGGCCAATGTCCGAGCAAATTTCCCCTCAGCTGTGAGTGCTAATTGAGTTTGTAAGGTGGCCAGGATGGCGGTGTGCGTGCTCCTTGAGAGTGCTGGGAGAGTCTGCTGGGCTAACAACCTCCTGGCCGGGTTGGCACACAGATGGCCCACCGAGCAGCCCAGGACCTGGGGGCAGTCCAGGGCCTGACCACCTTAGACCCCAGTTATGTCAGCCTCAGGCTAGCCTGTTAGCTGGTTTTGCTTGCTAGAACTCTCTGGCTTCCCGTAGGCAAAATGCCAGCGGCGCCCGTGCTCTCGAGAGCGCTGGCCCAAGCAAACAACCTCTTGGTGGGGTTTGCACACCAGTGCCCCCCCACCCCCGATCAGCCCAGGGCCTGGGTGCAGGCCAATATCCGTCAGGCTTAGACCCCCTCGATGTTGGTCTCGGGTTGTATTTGCATACCTCAGTCTGTCTGATCTCTCTGGTGTCTGAGAACCAAGATGGAGGCCAGTCTCTCCTAACTGACTGGCAGGGGGCAGAGTTCTGAAGTAGATTAGGGGTGTTTTAACCCAGTGAAATTGTGTGTGTGTGTGAAATTGTATATATGTATGTGTGTGTACATGCTTGTACTATAATATATGAAATAACATACATAACTTCTAATGGTTTTACTATTGATTATGCATTGCTCACACTAGAAAGCTATAAACACTCATTGTTACAGGCTCTGTTCCATGCTTTTGATGTATAATGGAAGGAAAACTATCAGGGAATCTAACTAGATGAAGAATGTTCTATATGTTCAGATTTTTCTGTATCTATAATGGTCTTGAATCAAAAATTTTACAAACATAAACATACACACAGTCATCTCTCTCTCTCTCTCTCTCTCTCTCACACACACACACACACACACACACACACACACACACGTGTGTGTGTGTGTGTGTGTGCAGACCTTCATCAATCTTTGGGCTCATTCTGAGTTCCAGGATAAAATGGAACTGAAGCAATTTGAAAACAGCAAGCCAGAAACCTTACCTAGATGTTCTAACTTTATTGGCAACAATGTAAGGGAGGAAAAGCCGCAAACCCGAGTAGGGGAAAATGGTAGCTAGCCCCATGGGAACATGGGGAGTATAGAAACATTGCTATCTGGTCGTCCTTGCTGAGGAGCATCTCTTCCCAGAATGCCTCAGGGAGGATGCCAAAACTACTAAGGAAAAGATGACTACTTTTGTGGAATAGATTAGAATCGCGATCCGGCTGTATTAATGTCACCAGTTTGGACATCATTACTCCTCCTGACCATGCTCCCCAAAAGATGTTGATGCTCATGATCCCGTAGGTTTGGATCTTCCTTCTCGTGAGGATGACAGTGTCAGAGTCATTCTGTCCATTCGTGGAGAACCTTTTGAAACATCCTTTTGCTTTTCCTCTGCCACTGCATTTTGTTCTCTTCTATTGGTATGGTGTCTTGCAAAAGATGGGGCTGGGTGATATGAGGGTTGAGTGTCAAGTTACTGAGGTCTAGTGTTAGCATTTCCCAGGAGGATGATTGAGAGATTGCTTCTGTTCTATTTCCCACAGAGACTCCAGATGTGGTCCCCACACATTTCTGGCAGTAATGGCATTCACGTCTGAACATTGAATCATCTATATCTTGTAGGGAAGAGAGTTTCTTTTTCTTGTCAGCTTTGTGGGGTAACAGAAACCTGACGTGTTTCTTTTTCTTGAATTCAACTTTCTTCAGTTTCTTTTGAGGTGATTTTGAACTCTCGTGGTGTTGCTCTTCATCCATCCTTTCTAAGGGGAAAACACATTAGAAACACAAAGGATCTCTAGAAAACAGCTCATGCTGTACACACTCCTGGAACACCTATGGACACTCAGACCCACATGTAGGAATGAGCCTCTCATGGTTTGAGAGTTGGAAGCCTTTGTTTGAATGAAACTGCTTCCTGAAGCTGTATTTCATTTTGTTGTATTTTTTTGCTTTGCTCTGTTTATGGTACCAACTCACCAACAAGCAAAGTGTGCATATACTCTTTGTATTTGGAATATCTGTTTTAGCAAGGCTATGCCTGTAGTTTTGAGTATGTGTGCTATGGGAAATCAAAACAGAATTTCTGCAAGTGGAGCTCACAGATCATCATTTCTTAGTGTTCAGATACTGGTGTCTTTTGAAACAAACATGCTCTTCTTCAATGCTTCTTTAGGTCCTTACTCCCTCTACATAATGTGACTGGAGACGGTCCTGCCTCAAAGGGCACTCCCTGGCATGATGTGTGTGCCCTGGGACCCATAGGTTGGGCTATGCTTTGTCATCCGGCACCCCTTACTAAGACAAGTGGAATAGCAGGAAGGAGCAAGATGCACAGGGATAAAGTCTACTCTGAAGCTGTTGGTTACTGCCATCTCTATGTGTCAGTGTTATACCATTCATGTTATAGTGCCAGGGCCTACACTTTTGTTGTTGTTGTTGTTGTTGTTGTTGTGTTTCTGATTCATCTTGTATGTGGCATATTTTTTCTCTACATAGCAATGGTTATCAATTGATCCAAGTCAATAAAAAGGGACAGAAAATTAAAGGAAGGAATACCGGGCCTGTAGACAGAGCCTTGGAAAGAGTGGAGAGGGATAATAGAGTATTAAAGGGGCTGAATATGGCTCAAGACTATTATGCACACACATGGAAATGTCATAATGAAATTCTCCCTTTGTATGATTAATACCCACTAAGAGTAATGGTAAAGTACAAAGCTACTGAGGGCAGGTACCTGGGAGCAGTGTGTCTCTAGGTGTGCTTTTGGGATATCAGATGTAACAAGTGATGTTTGACTTATGAACAAGACAGATCAGAACAACAAGCTGTATAGCCTTTGACTCTCACTACCTAACACATGTTGTTTTATGGATCCCATCTTGGGGCTGGCTTACCGGTTCAGAGGTTCAGTCCATTATCATTAAGGTGGGAGCATGGAAGCATCCAGGCAGGCATGGTAGAGGAGGAGTCAAGAGTTCTACATCTTCCTCTGTTGGCTGCTAGCAGAATACTCCCAGGCTGCTAGGACTAGAATATTAAAGTTCACACCCTCAGTAACACACCTACTCCAAAAGGACCACTCTTAATTGTGCTACTCACAGGTCCAAGTGTATACAAAGCATCACTGACCCTTAAAAGTATTTTCATACACACCTATAACCCCCCAAATCTAGCAAAGCAGATCTCTATATAGAGTGACCAAACAGTGTTTCTACATTAAACAGTCTTCTCAACATTTTGGGGACTACTTCTGCCCACCCTGCATCTTTGGATGCTCTGCTGCACACTCTGAATACCTCCTACCTCTCTTGTACTCATTTCTCATATGTCTACTATTCCTCCAGATACCCTTTGACCATAATCCCTCCTTGTCTTCCACTACTTGCTCAGATAGGACCTTATCAGAGAGACAGGCACTGGATATTCCATTTGAAAGAGTGTGTAGTAGTGCCAGGCAGTGGTGGTTCACACCTGTGATCCCAGAACTCGGAAGGCAGAGGAAAATTGATTTCTGCGTGTTCAAGGATACCTGTTCTACAGATTGAGATCCAGGACAGCCATTACTATGTAGAGAAAATATATCATAGACAAGATGAATCAGAAACACAACACCACCACCACCAACAACAACAACAAAAGTGTAGGCCCTGTCACTATAACATGAAGGGTACAAAACTGACACACACAGATGGCAGTAACCAACACCTTCAGAGTAGACTTAAGTCCTTTCCAAAAGGAAGAAATTGTTCCTGGTACTGGAACTCTAGCCAAGTACCCACAGCCTGCTGAAGTCATAAAATTTACAGGAGATACTGCAACTGACATTTTATTACAAAGCAGCAAAAACCCCTGACTACATTCTAAGAACTTTTCTTTGTATCCACTGGTAAGTATCATCCTCAACCCTCACTGAAGGATAATTTTCTTTGCAACAGACAGAGATCAATACAGAAAATGGCAACCAATTGGCATGCAGAGCTGTGAAGCTAGGTCCCATATGATACATCTACAACAAAACTCCTGAACCTCAGGCTCAGGGATCACTATGGAAGAGGGGGAAGAAACATTGTAAGAGCCAGAGGATCAGGAGTTAGCTGTGAGTGTTTATCTCCTAGGAATGTCAGCAGATAGACTCATGAGGTCTCAGCAACATGACTAGAAAACCATGAGCTGACCAAGGGCAACATCAATAGACATGCTAACACAGAGAGGGTCCAGTGATGAGGACAGCAAATGAGAATATGAGGTCTTAACACTGCATTAAAAACTATAGGAAACAAAGGAATGCCAATACCAGGAGATGCCTTCCCCAAGAAGGTTCACACTAATTTGTTGTCCAATACCAAAAGTTCAGCCTTGAAAACATACTCATGAAAGTAACTTTATACAGACTGAACAGGTTGTACAGACTGAATAGGTTGTATGTATGCACTTAGGAGTATGTATACATATGTGAATATGATAAAGGTTAATGAAAAGAGAGGCAATGAACTTGAAAAGCACCAAAGAGGAACAAGCAGGAGGTATGGGGATAAGAAAGGGAAGAGTAAATGATGTA
The DNA here is from genome assembly GCF_947179515.1 of Apodemus sylvaticus. Classification (NCBI taxonomy): domain Eukaryota; kingdom Metazoa; phylum Chordata; class Mammalia; order Rodentia; family Muridae; genus Apodemus; species Apodemus sylvaticus. The sequence continues at coordinate 17,468,061 of NC_067495.1, read as the reverse complement.
AAGTTTCTTTTTTAAGTGGTCTTAAGCTCAAACAAAAGAAATGGAAAACACACATACACATGGACTTTGAACAATGTTCTTCTCAATGATAGCTTGGTCAAGGAAGAAATAAAGAAAGAAATTAAAGACTTTTTAGAATTCAATGAAAATGAAGACACATCATACCAAAATTTAGGGACACAATGAAAGCAGTGCTAAGAGGAAAACTCATAGCTCTGAGTGCCTCCAAAAAGTGAGTGGAGAGAACTTACATTAACAGCTTAACAGTGAACTTGAAGTCTCTAGAACAAAAGGAAGCAAATGCCCACAAGAGGAGTAGACAGCAGGAAATAATCAAACTTAGGGTGAAATCAACCAAGCAGAAACAAAAAGAGCTATACAAAGAATCAACAAAACAAGGAGCTGGTTCTTTGAAAAAAATCAACAAGATAGTTAAACCCTTAGCCAGACTAACCAGGGGGTAGAGACAGTATACAAATTAAAAAAATCAGAAATGAAAAGGGAGACGTAACAATAGAAATTGTGGAAATTCAAAAAATCATCAGATCCTACTGCAAGAGTTTGTACTCAACAAAGTTTCAAAACCTGGATGAAATGGATAACTTTCTAGATGCACACCAGGTGCCAATGTTAAAACAGGATCAGATAAACCATCTAAATAGTCCCATAAGCCCTGAAGAAATAGAAGCAGTCATTAATAGTCTCCCTTCAAAAAAAAAAAAAAAAATAAAAGCCCAGGACCACATGGGTTTGGTAGGGAATTCTATCAGATCTTCAAAGAAGAGTTGAATACCGATACTCTAAAAACTTTTCCATCAAATTGAAACTCAAGGAACACTACCCAACTCATTCTCTGAAGCCACAATCATGCTTATACCTAAACCAAACAAAGACCAAAAAAGGAAGGAGAACTTCAGACAAATTTCCCTCATGAACATTAATGCAAAAATACTGAACAAAATCCTGGCCAACCAAATCCAAGTATGCATCAGAACTATAATTCACTGCAATCAGTTAGGCTTCATCACAGGGATACAGTGATGGTTTAATATATGGAAATCCGTCAATGTAATTCACTATATAAACAAACTAAAGAAAAAAAACCACATGGTCATTACATTAGATGCTGAAAAGACTTTTGAAAAAATTCAGCATCCCTTCATGATAAAAGTCTTGGAGAGATCAGGAATCCAAGGCCCATACCTAAACAGTGAAAGCAATACACTGCAAACCGGTAGAGAGAAACTTGAGGCAATCTCACGAAAATCAGGGGCCAGACAAGGCTGCCCCCTCTCTCCCTATCTATTTAATATAGTACTTGAAGTCCTAGCCAGAGCAATCAGGCAGCAAAAAGAGGTCAAATGTATACAAATTAGAAAGGAAGAAGTCAAACTATCACCATTTGCAGATGATATGATAGTATACTTAAGCGACCCCAAGACTTCCACCAGAGAACTCCTAAAGGTGATAAATAACTTCAGAAAAGTGGCTGCATATAAAATTAACTCAAGGAAATCAGTAGCCTTCCTCTACTCTAAGGATAAACAGGATGAGAAAGAAATTAGAGAAATGGCACCCTTCCCAATAGTCCCAAATAATATTTCATACCTAGGTGTGACCCTGATGAAGGAAGTGAAGGGTCTATATGATAAGAATTTTAAGCCTCTGAAGAAAGAAATCAAAGAAAGTCTCAGAATTTGGAAAGATCTCCCATGTTCATAGATTGGCAGGATCAATATTGTAAAAATGGCCATCTTGCCAAAGCAATCTACAGATTCAATGCAATCCCCATCAAAATCCAAAATCAATTCTTTATAGATCTAGAAAGAGCAATTCTCAAATTCATCTGGAATAGCAAAAACTATTCTCCACAACAAAAGATCTCATGAGTGAATCACCATCCCTTACCTCAAGCTCTACTACAGAGTGATAGTGATAAAAACGGTTTGGTATTGGTATGCAGACAGGCAGGAAGATCAATAGAATAGGATTGAAGACCTAGAAAAGAACCCACACAGGTATGGTCACTTGATATTTGTCAAAGGAGCTAAAACCATCCTGTGGAAAAAAGACAGCATTTTTAACAAATTGTGCTGGATCAAATGGAAGTTAGCATGCAGAAAAATGCAAATCGACACATTCTAGTCTCCTTGTACAAAGCTCAAGTCCAAGTGGATGAAAGCTCTACACATAAAATCAGACACACTGAAGCTTTTAGAGGAGAAAGTGGAGACAAACCTTGAACACATGGGCACAGGGGAAAAGCTTCTGAACAGAACACCAATGGCTTATGCTCTAAGAACAAGAATCCACAAATGGGACCTCATAAAACTGCAAAGCCTCTGTAAGGGAAAGGACATAGTCAATAGGATAAAACAGCAACCAACCAATTGGAAAAAGGTCCTTACTAGCCCTACATCTGATAGAATGCTAATATCTAACATATACAAAGAACTCAAGAAGTTAGTCTCCAGAGAATCAAATAACCCTATTAAAAATGGGGTACAGAGTTAAACAGGGAATTCTCAACTGAGGAAACTCAAATGGCTGTGAAGCACCAAAAGAAATGCTTAGCATCCTTAGTTATCAGGAAAATGCAAATCAAAAACAACACTGAGATTCCACCTTACACCAGTCAGAATGGCTAAGATGAAAAGCTCAGGAGACAGCAGATGCTGGAGAGGTTGTGGGAAAAGAGGAACACTTCTCCATTGTTGGTGGGATTGCAAGCTGGTAAAACCACTCTGGAAATCAGTTTGGTGATTCCTCAGAAAATTAGACATAGTACTACCTTTGGACCCAGCTATACCACTCCTGAGCATATACCCAGTAGTTTCTCCTACATGTAACAAGGACACATGTCCCACTATGTTCATAGCTGCCTTATTTATAATAGCCAAAAGCTGGAAAGAACCCAGATGTCCCTCAATAGAGGAATGGATACAGAAACTGTGGTATATATATACAATGGAGTCCTATTCAGCTATTAAACACAGTGAATTCATGAAATTCTTAGGCAAATGAATGGAACTAGAAAGTGTCATCCTGAGCGAGGTAACCCAGTCACAAAAGAATGCACATGGTATGCACTCACTAATAAGTGGATGCTAGTCCAAAAGCACAAAATAAACAAGTTACAATTCACCCAGCACAGGAAGGTCAAGAAAAAGGAGGTCTTAAGTGAGGGTGCTATGATTCCTCTGAGAAAGGGAACATAAAACTCACAGGAACAATAAGGGAGGCAGTGGGTAGAACAGAGTCTGAAATAAAGGCCACCCAGTGAGTGCCCTACCTGGGGATTCATCCTATAAACCGTCACCAAACCCCAATACTACAACAAGAAGCGTGTACCAAAAGGAACATGCCATGGCTATCTCCAGAGGGGCCCTACCAGAGCCTTACAAATACAGAGGCAGAAACTAGCAACCAAGTATTGGACTGGACCTGGGGTCCCCAACGGAGGATATGGAGGGTGGTCTGGAAGAGCTAAAGTCATTTACAGCCCCATGGGAAGAAAAATGATTTTGGATACCCAGACACCCCAAGACTCCCAGGGACTGAACCATCAACCAAAGAATACACATGATTCCAGCCAAAAATGTGGCAAAGGAATGCCTTGTTGGGCATCAGTGGAAAGAGTGGTCTTTGGTCAGATAAAGGCTCAATAGAGTCCCCATCAAAGGGAAATGGACGGGAAGGCCTGCGGGAGGCTTGGGGGAGAGGTGGGAGTGTGTAGGGTAGAGGGGCATATACATGGAGGCAGGGGGTAGAAGGAGGGGTAGGGAATCTTTGGTGAGGTGGGCTTTTGGGAGGGTGAAAATTGGGAAAGGCTTTACCATTGGCAATGTAAATGAAGAAGATACTCAATAAAAAATGAAAAAAAATAATCTACTCCTTTTTATAGAATTCTTATTGAAAATCATATTCGTTCTCAAAGGATATATCCTGATTATGATCTCCCCTCACTCCACTCCTCACAGTTCCTCCACACCCACTCCAATACAGATCTACTCTCTTTATGTCTCTCACTATAAAAGAACAGGCTTCTAAAACATAAATTTAAAGTATAACAAAATAAAACAAGGAAAAAGAAATACCATCACATTGAAATTGGACAGGAGAAAACAACAAAAGGAAAAGACAAGAGGCAGATAAGCACTTGTTCACTTTGTACTCAGGAGTCTTGTGAAAACAAAAAAGCAGCATGTATAATATTTAGCAGAGGACCCGGAGTAGACCAGGACAGGCCCTGAAAATTCCAGATCTGTCAGTATGGGCTCACATGATCTTTGGCTCATCCAGTTTTTCTACCTCCCATTCCCTGGGTTAGCCTGAGCCCCAAGTTGACCACCTGATATTGAGAACTCATTCAGTACTGAGTGTTCAAAGGTCCCTCAATTTCTTTGTTAGGATCTGTCCCTTATCTTGATATTATGGAAGTAAGAATGAATGTCTGTGAAATAGTCTATGTTGATCAAATGTTTCTAGAATTCTTATATAAACAGAATTTATAGTCTCTCAAAAACTACAATGTTACATATGCAAAAGAGAGGATATCTAGATTTGTAAAACTGTAGCAATGATAAGAAGTATCCAATAAGAAAACATATTTGGTTCAAATTGATTCTCAACTGTGTGTGAGGATAGGCATATGTGCATAATTTATATCTCTTGGGCACATATCCAACTGTGGACATAGTTCTATGTTCGCATCATTCAAACAAGGAAGACATGCTCCACATCCTCCTACCTGTCAACTTGATGTTTTTAGAACAAATGATCATCAAAAAAACCAAACAAACAGAGGGCTTTTCAGAGTAATATATAATAGGAGAAACCCTTAGCAAAAACAAAAGCATGCCACAATGAGGCCTAGGACTGAGTGCAGTGTTACTCCGGTGACAGGTAGTCGTAGTCACAATGACTGTGTAGCAGGACAATGCCAACACATCTGTGGGAAGAACTCTTTGAGTATCACATCCAAAGAGGCAGTTTGAAGAAAAATGAGAGACAAAGAGAGAATCTCTTGGGCCTTCCACTATACATTGATGTGAAAAAAGAATCTGACTTCCTTAGAGGCAGCTGGATGTGATGACTTCAGTGAGAAGAGTAGCATCCCACAGCATCCCCAGACCTGAAAATATGCAATGTCTACACCAACAATCACTTACTGATATGGCAATTTGACTTCATCCTGGGTGGAGGGCATGGAACCCAGGAACCTGAGATGAAATACACCCTGGCCCTTTCCCCAACTACAGGTGTTACAGCATGTCTAAGATTCCTCGATAAGTTACATGGAGTCTTTTTCATGAATATGAATGCCAGGTAGGCTGCTGGCCCCAGGAGAATAGCAATAAGCATTCTGGTGTTCAAGTTCATTTGAGATTTTGTAGGCTAGGATGGTTTGGTGGCTTAAATGAAAAAGGACCTTCAGGTCAGGGCACATTTAATTTATGTTTGGAATTCACGGCTGTTTCAGAGACCAGTTTACCACAGATATTAACTGCCTGCCATCAGAGACTAGGTTTTACCCAAAGAAGTTTTAGCAATTACTTATTCTTATGAATGCTTTTACAAGGTAGTATAAATACAGTTCAGAAACTCAAGACACAAGTTCCAAGATAATTAAGTAGTTTTCAAGGACATGGGTCCATATAATCACATGGCATATGTTAGATAAAACCACTCTGTCTATGGCGACCATCTCTGAGTTACTCTGATCAATGGTCTCATCTCTTCTGAGTGTGAAATCGAGAAAGAGTGAGATGGGAAACAGTTGGTTTTAGAGCAGGGGTTGTGATTTAAGAGAGTGGCACTTGATGTTTACTGGTGTCAAAAGGGAAGACTTGAGTGCATCAACCAATAGCCACAGCTCAGAGCACAGGAATTTGTTTCCTCAGTTTGTGATGGAATCCTCAAAAATCAGGGAAATGTTGGCTTCAAACATTGCAGAGAAAAATTTGAGGCCCACTGTGTGACTGTGCTGGGTATTAGTTAGTGGACAGGAAGAGGACACCCAAGAATGAATTCTTAGAGTGGTATGGTTAAAAGAAGAATTTAGTGGCAGACATGCCTAACAAAATTGAGGAAAAGCATCTCCTTTACCTGTAACCTAACTGTTACACCTACATAGGAACTGCTACATCCATGGTTGAGGTATACAGGGAAGGTGGTGGGAAGATTTGAAAAGCCAGAAAATCAGGTCAAAACCATGGCACTAGCATCCTGCACATTTGGATGCTGCACCCTATGAAATCTCAACACTATGTTTGTGTAAAGAAAAACTTGCATCATGGTCACAATAGTCTACATGCCACTGATAATGAGGGAAATTTCACAAGCTCTTATCCCCTTGATCAAAGAGTTACAGACTTTCTGTGACTGCCAAGAGAGAATCAATTCTTTGCAATGTTGAAAATCATGATGAGTTACTCAAACTCACGTGGTAAGTCCTACCCATAATCATATTGGAGCAATATGGAACAGATTCACAGGGATTGTGAGAATGGGTCTATGGCGCTCTGTGTCATCCTGTATGTGCACCACGTGTGCCAGTGTAACTATCCTACTCAAATAAGAAGAGGTTTTAAACCCAAGAAAGTTTTGAGAGGAAATACTGGAGCAGTTCATGTAGGAAGAGGGAGGGATAAAAATGGTATAAACATGCTCTTGAGCATGACATCCTCCAAAAGAAAGAATTTAGGTTAAAGAATAAAATACAAGAAGTCCTCATTGATTAGGTCCTATGCAAATTGCTCCTTATCAGGTCTTCATTTGCAAATGTCAATCATTCTCTCATGGTGTTTTCATTCCTGGACACTTATTCACAGCTATTTAGTTTCTTTGAGACAGGTTCTCACTCAGTATGTGTGTCTCACCAGGACAGCCCATAGTCCAGGCTGGTCATCAACATACAGCAATATGCCTGACTCTAACTCCAGAATGAGATTCTTCAGGATCATGTGGTGGGTGTCAATGACAGATCGAGGAAGGTGGCCAGCATCTCCTTTCCTTGGGCAAGACTGATCCTGGCTGGGCAAGATCAAGGTCATGAATGAGTGTGACAGATGGAATGGACAGAATGGCCATAAAATCTGGATCTTGAAGGTGGGTGGTGTAAGCAAACACTCAGGAGATTGCTTCCACCAGGATTTAGTTTCAGATCAATTGAGTGTGGGATCTCAAAGTGGCATCTTTGAGCTCTGCAGTTCAAATCCTTAGGAAAGCAGAACAAGACAGAGAGGAGGACAAGGGGGGTGTTTATATTATGGGAAACGTGGATAGACTCATGGGAAGCAGATCCTGAAACTCACTCTGGAGTCCACCAGGATGGATACTCCAACCATTGCACAGCAAATATTCTGCCCCTTAAGCAAACTCATTTAAAGGGAAAGGAAAGGATGAAGGAGAATCCTCCAAAATGCCAAAGTAGAAAAATCCATCACAAACAAAGAGGACATGGCTGTATCTGACAGTAAGCTAAGTACCATGAATTTCTCCCAAGACATACCTGCTGAAGAAAATATTCACAGAGCACACAGGTGGCAAACAACATACAACCACCACGGAGCACAAGAATCTAAGGGCTATTCTGTGAACATCTGTGAACAACATTGCTTTTAGTAGCCATGATGATGTCAATGTTTAAAAGGAGAGAAACACAATACAAAAATCAAGCCTGGAATCTGTTAGTGCCCATACCACCAGTAAATACTGTGGTCACTACCTCACCTACAAAGACTTTCATTCTCCAGGAACAAACAGGATACTTTAGGCCATGCTACAAAGCTGCACAGAAATTCTGAAGGAACAGACTAAACCCACCATCTTTGAAAACACCTGTTAGTCTATGGGAGCTAACTTTTCTCCTGTAGCAGATCTGTCCCTCAAAGCAGATCTCTGTCTGTCCAACCATAGAACATCAGGACACATGGGCTTTATTGTTGTTCACATTTGGCAAGGCCAGGCATAGTGTCTCAGACCTCACAGATATCTGCCCTTAGGTGTAGTTCACCTACTTCAAAAGTAGGAGGAGGAATAATAAATCTTTGCTTCCTTTGAGGAGACCTTCCCTTACTTTGCAATTAAGGGTGAAATGGGTGTCATCTGTACTACTCCCACTTCATGCCTAACCCCACATTTCAAGTAGTGTCCACCTGCTCTCATGGGCCATGGAACTGATGCCCTCATTTTCACCCTTGCTCTCAAGAGAAATACATGAAAATGGAGGTGTCAGTCCCTAGTATTTGAGGAGGGAAAAGGTGTTTCAAAGGGTTAATTATTAATTCTGGCACTGCCCATCTGTATATCCTGATTTTCTCTGAATTCCTTTGGGAGACTCTTGAATCATCCTTTTGGGGCTACAAAGAGCCTGCAGGTACTATTGTGTGAGTGAAAAAGGAAGCACACTCTTTTTCCTCTGGCCTCTTTAGAGGAATTACCAAGACATAGCTGTCACTAGTGGTGTCAGTTGAGTAAAACCACCATTTCCTGCAAGCACCTTCTTTTTGAAGGTCTCTGGTACATTAGTGTGGCCTGAAAGGATTTTGAGGGATGACCTGCTGAGTTAGCAAACCCCTACCCCCTCTTGTATTTTTGCTGTTTTCCTTTTCTTTATTCCTTTTCTTTTAGTTTGACTCTTTGTTTTTTTGTTTTCACTCATCTTTTCGTTTTCCTCTCTTGCTCCATTCCTCCATCCCTTGCTGTTTTCCTCTCACTACCCTCCCTCCTTGCCTCCCTCTCTTCCTTACTTCTTTACTTCATTTTCTAAGATAGCATTTTTCTGCATATGTTGCCTTCCCTGAAACTTACTTAGTAGACTAGGCTGGCCTCACACTCACACAACTCTGCCTGCCTCTCCCAGCTGCAGCTAGTTGTGTGTTCACAATTCTTGCATTTGTGTCCCAACTGTGCCATTTGTAAACATGTGTCTATACCCAAGCTGTACCAGTGGATCTGTGTCCAAGACCCACCATTTGTGTCCTCAGGTCTATGTCCCAACTCTACCTTTTGCAATCATTAATCTGTCTGTGTCCAAGCCCTACCATTTGTGAACTTGTATTTATATATCCCAAGTCAGTATTTGTGAACTTGTCTCTATGTCATAGCTCTATCACTTCTTGGACATGCTGTCCTGCTTCTCTCAGCACTGTAGTCATTTTTGTGAAGGGCGGTCACTAAGAGCCCCACATTGGAAGTTGTCTTTGTGATGGCTCAATGAAATTTGAAGCTCATCCATGTGGAACAGAGCCTGACACACACTATGTCAGAGGTATGCCTTGGCTCCTGGCATCTCCCCTCTGTTCAGAACACCCACACTGATGGAGTCCTCTGCTTGAACTCAGGCTATGAATCTGAAGGGTGAGAGGTCATCATCCTCTTCCTGCCCTCAACAAGGTCTCTGAACTTCCATTCAGAATCATGGTCATTCTCACACTCTATGTTCAGATCTGAAGGAATGTGAACCTACCTCTTCAGTTTTGTCTCTCAATGATTTTGGCTGAAATGGAACTCTGGGTTTGTCTGGGAACGATAATTTCTTCAGAATGTTTCTTGTATTTCTCATCAGTTGGTATTTAGAGCGACCAATGGGTACTTTTTAGAGGGCTCTGTAGGGAAATCAGAGTTAAACGTTTTCCACGAATTCTCTAAGCTACCATTGCTGAGAAATGAACTAAGGATGTGAGCAAAGTTGCCCTGTATCCATTTGCAAGGCTGGTGCACCTTAGCTCTCAGGAGTGTCCATTCTGAGCACTTCTTGGCTGTAAGGCTCAGATTGGGGCCTGTGGCCTTATTTCTTCACCAGGGAATGTCCCTGTAAGATGAAGCTATTGAAAATATGCCTGGTCTGTGTGCACCAACCTCATGTGCCACTTGACAAAGAACATGCCAGAGAGACATGTGACTCCCACATGTTTTGGTTGGGATTGTGTTTGGGATGCATTATAAGACTCTGCTGAAGTATAGACTTTTACCCTGGGGGATGTGAGTACAGCAATTGTAGCATTAAGACTTTGCTCATCGCTTTTCATAAACACTGACTGACTTCTCTGTTCTCGTCCCACTTGACTCTTGTACATTCCTCAGCTCCCCTTAGAATGTACATAAGGGGACTTCTGGGTACATGCAGGATGCCATGCTTTCTCTATAGGGTGAGCAGTTACCTTACCCTACATGTGTCATGGACTAAACCTGGATGTTCTCCCTGAATGTCAGTAACCATCCTGCAAAAATCTTATCTACATACAACCATAAATTGGAAATCAAGAGCTCCTTCACAGCATCTTACCATGGTGAGGCCATCAAATGCACAAAATCAACTTACACAGAAAAAATGATGTATCCTAGATCTTCCTATATGTGCTTATCAGATGATGGACTCCATTTAAAAAAATCTGCTTGGCAAGATGCAAACACCAACAGCCAAACACTGGGCACAAATAGAATCCCACTTGAAGATCCCCATTAGATTCCTCCCTTTGCAGCTCATAGATGCCAAACTAAGAAGGAGAGGATTTTAGGAGCCAGAAGGGTCAAGGACACCAGGAAAACATAGTCACAGAATTAACTAATCAAGGCACACAGGAGCTCACACAGACCAAATTGACAGTCAGGGAGTCTGTATGAGTCTGTGCAAGGTCCTCTGTAAATATTGTTGTTAACTTGGTTATATTGGGAGAGACCTGTCATTGGCAGTAAAGGTGGCTCAAACTCTTTCCATTGATCTTGGGACCCCTTCCCTCCTACTGTGTTGTCCCTTCCAGCCATACAAAGAGTGTTTTTCCCTGTCCTTCTGAATATTTTGGTGACATGTTCAGTTGATATCCCGGAGAGGCCTGCTATTTTTGGAACCAAAACAGAGGAGGAGAGAACCTAGGAGAGGGAGGAAGGTGACATTGGAGTAGTGGATGGAGGAATAACCAAGTTTTGATGTATTCCTTGAGAGAAGAAGAAAGAGAGAAATAAACGGAAAAGCAAAATTTGCTCACGAACAGTTTATATCTCAATAAATTTTTCTTCTTGTTTTCTCCATCAATAATAACTTCCTGATAAGGCCAGGGAAACCTGGAAACACCTATATGCTTTTAAATGTGGCTTGAATCTCTAATAACATTGCAATTCTACTTGCTATCACCCACACCAATGCAGAAGTCTGGTTGGCCAAGTTGTGGCAATCAATATTTTTGTGTACAAAGTGGTTATTCAATAGCCATAACAAGGATGTGAATACTCAGTGTGTGAATACTCTGACTATTCCTTAAGCCTTCTAGGGCAAGGAGTAGCTGATTAATTATACCCAGGAAAATACACCTTTTCCATTCTAATTGATTTTCCATCAGTGCTATGCCAATCATTCACCTATGCTGTGACTTTGGGTGAGTGAAATTTATTATGTAGTCCTAAGATTCAGAAGGCATTTCGGGATAGACTATACACTCTGCCATAGGTTAACAGGTCCCAAGAAATATATCCCTAGTAAACCTCTCAGTATGAGGTCATGAAGAAGCTGACATGTCTGAGCTCACTCTGCTTGCTATAGGAATTCAGCTCCTCCTACACTGTGGTATCAGGACCCTGTACTCTTGCTGCCTAGCAGCTGAGAAAAACAAGGTGCTAGCTTGAGGCTTCCCGAGTTCCCTCCTGTGCTCTGCTTTCAGTCTGCTCCAGCACTCCACTCCAACACTCTCTGTGCTGAGGTCAGGCCAGCTGCTGCTGCAAGATCCAACACAGGCACTACAGGGGCGCTCATAGAAGTCTCAGGAGTGGCTGGAACTTCTTGCCACTTGCAATGGCACTTGCATTCCCTTATACTGACTGCCTGGGAAAATCCTGAGTTATTAGACCTCTTCTCTACTTCAGTGACCCACATCAGCATTCATATTTGTCTGTGGCAGTTCTGATAATTACTGGTGAACTTTCCTTTCAGACTTGGTTTACTTTTGTTTCTTTGTTTGATAGAGGGTCTTACTGTGTAACAATGGCTGCTCAGAAATTTACTGTATAGACAACACTGTCCATGAATGTCCTGCCTCTGCATCTTGATACCTCGGAGGGCTGATTGTAGCCTGTCAAAATTGGAAATCTTTTTTTGTTGGGGGATGTAGTAAGATATGAAGCCCACACCTAGAAATGGAGTCTCTAGTCTCACAGATTCAATCTAATGGGATCCCTACAGCCATACAACCTGTGGAGGTCCAGTTTCTCCAACCAGAGAAGGACCAAATGCTCTCCAGAGGGTTTGAGACCATTAGGTCACAGACATGTCACTAGAGATAGGACACAACTCCTCCTTAGGGAGGCCACACTTAGCTGATGAGCAAACATCAAATATGTGCCTTGTCTAGAGAAACACCAATTCTCTCCTCACCTGATGGTAGCAGACCACCTTTCACTGCCTCTGGACCCTGTCCCACACTGCCTGGATGCCAAACTCTGCTTCAGTTCTTCCTGCTACCAGATGTTGTCCAATGGAGGGTGGCCTTGGGAGGAGGCAGGCAGTGGAGCTCTCAGAGCTGATGGTCTATGGACAATGCTGAGCAGTTGGGCCCTCCTCCACAGATCTGTCAGGAACTGGTGTCTGAATGTGGCCAGAACCTCTGGAGAGAAGTAGAATTCTTGAGAAGTTTTTCTTTTTCCCTGCAGGAAGAGGACAAGTTAGAAAAAGTAGGAAAGACCAGGGTTCTGATGGCTGTCAACTTGTTGCAGTGATGAGTCAGTTAATTTTTTTTGTCTTTTCAGGGATATCAAGTTCCATTCCTTGATTGAGGACCCCCAGCTCATCAGCCCCCCATCCCATTCCCAGCCCCAGTGGACAGTGTAGTAATCCTGGGGAGATCCCTCCCTAAGGCTCTCATCATGTCTTGCTTGGAGTCATTGTGACATGAGAAGTGTTTCCATGGTGCTTAATGTGACCTACCAGTGCAAGGATGGAGAAACTGCTCATGTACTCTGTCCTTGGGGTGGTAGTTTAGGGGAAAGCGTGCATGGTTAGGGACACTGAAAAGACCAAGAATCTCTGTGTAATATTCAGGGATTGCCTTTCTGTAGGAATTCACCACAGAGCACTGATTTTATTTGTTTCTTGTGTCTTCTAAGAGACACACACTGAAACAGCTCGGTGTTTATTTCAGACATCATCAAGCAGACTCAATCCCTAGCTTGCTGCTCAAGCAAAGGTGTATGTCAATGTGAACCCCTAAGGAATCATTTGAATTTGATGATTATATTCATTTAGTGTGTGTGTGTGTCTGTGTCTGTATGAGTTTGTGTGTGTGTGCTAATGTGTTTGTATGTGTATGTGCATATGTGTGTGTGTGTCTGTCTGTGTGTATACAAGGAAGGTATAGTGGTGGTATGGAATATGTATGCAATAGTTTGTGGGGTGTGTGTGTATGTATGCATGTGTGTGTGAGTGTGCACGCACATGTGTGTGTGTGCCTATGTATGTTTCTGTGTGTGTGTATGTGTGTGTGTGTGTATATGTGTGTGTGTTTGCGAAGAGCCCATATAGATCAGGCCAGCCTCAAATTTCCTATCTCACCAGAATGCCCTCAGGATTTTGATCCTCCAGCCCCAATATCACAAATGCCAGAATTTTAGGCCTGGCCCACCATGCCAGTGTTTTAGGTGCTGGGGATCATAGCAAAGCCTTCCTGCATCTATGATAGGCATCAGTGCATCAAAATAACTTCAGTACCAGCCCCAAAATGGCTTTGTATGTCCAGAAATCAGGGGTCAGCACAGGAGTTCATACATGAATAGCACTGTATTTAGCCTATTCCACAGGTTGCAGGGTCCTTACTTGATCTCCTCTGACCTCCTCCTTAATCCCTTCCTTAACTCAACAGAACCTCTGAAGAGCCAGGCATAATCTTAGAAGGGCAACATTATGTTTCACCAAGTGATTGCCGCAGCATTAAGGTGTTAGTGCTCTGCTTCTCCTCACCATCTCTGGTTGACATCAGGAGGTGGAGCAGGGAGGACTTTGCCATGCTGTACCCACTGGTGCATACCATAAGCCCTGGAAGCTCCATGCAGAGCTAGGCAGGCCAGGTCTTAACTGCTGTTCAGTGCTGCCATCTGCTGTTCACATGCAGCTCCACATCCATACCTCCATCTTGGTGATGGTCCTCAGTTTCTAGTCTCCTCCAAGACCTCTCTCACCTAATGTTCTCAGGGACTTTGGACACTGTGCACCCACTTGAACTCGTGCTCGACATCATTTGTGAACATGTCTTCTCTATTCTTGGTAATTTTTGAAAGCCCCTAACGTCTCCCATATTTTCCCCACAGCCATAAAATTCTTCACTGTTCCCTTAATCTTTTAGTCAACCTGAGTTTTAGCAAAACCTGCCAATTCTTCTTACCCACTAATGCTCCTCTTCCCCTGAATCACTAATCATTGAGCAGAGAATGAAACACAAGGAAGGTACCTGCTGTACAAAGACTCCTTCTCATAGTGTTCTTGTGATTGCTACTTGAATAGTGCATGTTAGCATTTGTCTTGTGTGTATGTGAATGGGCATGTATATATGTGCGTATGTGTGTCTAAATATGTTTATGTGTATGTGTGTATGTAATGTGAATGTCTATATATATGTACAGAATTCAAATATTTATATATACATATGTGTATATATATGAATGTTTTCTACAGTAGCCTAGTGTGGATGTATGGAAGCAGAATATACATCCATATTGTCCATGAATGATCAAATGTGGAAGAAGAACAGAGGGGAAGTATGTGACACCTTAGTGTAGTGGTCTTAGGAAAACTATTCCATGTGTCCACTGGACTTAAATAGGCACTATCTCAGCAGCAGCTCTGTGCAAGAAGGGACTGCTGATTTCAGGGAATGTGTTCCAGGCTCTCACAATGAAGGACTAGTTCCTCATTTTCTACATCATATTTTCCCCCTCCTTTAATCCTTATGACAAGGGTGACAAGAGAACGCGTGAAAAAGGGAAGAGGCAGATATGATTAGAATGACCAGAAAAGGTTTCTGCTCATGGACACCATATCCTCTCTGGCTGTCACCATTTTTCATGGCCTACAGACAACATAGTGACTTTGGATAAGAGAAAGTGCTACTTCTGAGGATTCCAACTCTGCTCCAGCAGCTGGGTGCCTGTTCACTGAGACTCCCTGGAAGGAGAAAACCATCTGTCTGAGAGATTTTGGAGAATCAAGGAGCCTTCACCCATTTCATTGGTATCTTCGGGATACAACACATTTGCTCATGGCAGCAATTGTTTCCATTTCCAAAGGTGGATATGTAAAGCTTGTCTGTGACATGTTCACTCACAGTCTGTCATTTTCAGATGACTTAGCACAAGTCATCTACATGTGGAGAGGCACATAGAATAAAAATAAGGAGGTGGCGAAGACCCTGTGTTAACACTGGTGTTCCTTTACGTGGTCACAGGTTACCCAGAACATCATGTATACCAGCATCCTCCTCCTCAGGCCCACTGTCTGTCTCAGGGCCTGGGGGTATAATGGCCAGATAGGATGTACTTTGGATTCTAAAGGATCGCAAAAGAGCATCAAATTCTCACTTGGCCTCTGAACAGGATCACAGGTAAGGCTGAATGGCTGGCATCTTGGGATTCTGGCCTGTCTGTCCTTCAGTCAGTGCATGTTTTTTGTATGCCTCACTTCCTTTGTCTCAGACTCCTGCCTCCCACTGTGTACCTACGATGGTTATTCAATGACTGCCTGTCTAAAAGACCCATTACTACCTAACCCTATCTTTGATCCCATTGAGGCTGCAGGCCCAGGTAAAGTCAATGTCCTCAACCTGTAGTTGCCTTGTAATTTAGGAAGAGAAAAGCCTCCCAGCACAGGCACCTATCCACATCCGTGAACTCAGTTATTCACAATTACAAGGCTATATATCTCAAAGAAGCCAGATCCATGTCCAATGCCTGTGGCAGTCTAATGATTTCTGCGGGTGCTCTTGCAGATCCAGACCTGAGCAAGACAACCTGGGCTTCAGTTTTGGCCAGCATGGCTCAAGGATGGATCGACCTTGGCTCCTTTCCCCAGTTACTCCACTCTCTAAGCTTAAAGATAATGACAGGAGAATGAGCTTATGGCCACAAAACCTTTATCTCTTTCTCTTCCCAATATGGTCTGTAACTCTCTCCTCACTTTTATTTTTATTTTTATTTTTTTAAATTTTATTCGATATATTTTTTATTTACATTTCAAATGATTTCCCTTTTCTGGTTCCCCACTCCCCGAAAGTCACATAAGCCCCCTTCCCTCCCTCTGTTCTCCCACCCACCCCTTCCCACTTCCCTGTTCTGGTTTTGTCTTATACTGCTACACTGGGTCTTTCCAGAACTAGGGGCCACTCCTCTGTTCTTCTTGTACCTCATTTGAAGTGTGGATTATGTTTTGCATATTCCAGTTTTCCAAGCTAAATAGCTGAGAAGCAGAAGAAATATCAAAGTAAAAATCAAGAACACAAATGAGGACAAAACAACAGACACCAAGAATATCCAAAGAATCAGAAGGATATACCTTAAAAACCTTTAGTCCAGCAAATTCAAAACTCTAGAAAAAATGGAAATTTTTCATCATATCTATCTCTTACCAAACTTAGATGAAGACTGGGCATTCAGTCAAGCAGATCTGTAACACCAAGTGAAATATAAGCAGACATTAACATCTTCCAAACTCTAGAAAGTCCAGAGCTACATGGTTTTAGTATAGAATTTTACCAGATGTTCAAGAAGTGCTAAGGCATACAATATTAAAATGTATCTATGAAATAGTAACATAACTGACATTTCAAATTCCTTTTAGGAAGCCCAAATTACCCTGATATCCAAACCACCTAAAGGCCAAAAGAAACGAAAATTACAAACCAACTTTCTCTATAAACAGAGATGCAAAACACTTGCAAGTGAATTTAAGAATACATTAAAAGATCATCAACCAAGCTTAAGTAGGCTATATCCCATAGATAGATTGAAGTTTTAACATATGAAAATTTATCACATTTACAACATGTAAACAAACTGGAAGAAAGACAACTCCATGATAATCTCATTAGATGCTGAAAAATCCTTTTCAAACCCCACAACCCTCATGCTAATATCTTGGAGGGATTTGGGATACAAGGGTCATACCTAAGCAAAATAATGACAACTTACAGAAACCTTTAACATAACATCAATTGAAGGGAGAGAAACTCAACTCAGTTCAACTAAAATCACTAACAACATAAGGTTGTCCACTATAGGTCTATTCAATTTATTACTTGAAGTTCTAGCTAAAAGTCTGAGACAACACTAGGGGATTGTGGGGCAGTAGAGGATTAGAGTAAGCCTGGCATGGTTGAGCTGGGTTGGAAGTCCCAGGACCCAAAGGTATGATAGGAATGTCACCTGCTCCGACATCAGGCCCATATCACATAGCCACAGTCCCCCATACAGAGGGTTGTAACCATCAGCCATGTAAGGGCAGTGCTCCCTAGCCACTCCACATGTAGATAAGACATCCCTTCCATCTAAGAACAAGCCAACATGGAAACACCTGCTGTCAGACCACAAACTACCCTCAAGCTTTGTATAATATTCTAACCCGAAGGAATAGAGGTGTGTGAGAATTACCCCATCACCTGAGAGTATCGGTTGTCTTATGCAGCTCTTGTAGCTGTACCACCTTCTGGGAAGAGAATGCTCTCAACATTGGGGGGGGGGGCTGGGTCAGTAGCAGAAACATTGCAAAGAGCAGCAGAAGAATACAGTAGTTGTGGTTGTACTTCCTTTGCCCTTCACTTGAATGCTCCTGATGCTGGGCTAGGCCAGAGACCGCCACTGAAAATGTCAGGTGTACAAACCAACAGTTGGTGACCATATGGGGCACAACAGCAAAGGCATTGCATCTGATACCATGGGAAGGTTAGCCTCACACTTCCCATCTCTCAAGAGAAGCAACCCATCCTTTCCTGCTGTGCTTTCAGTGGGAGCTATCCAATGGATTTGGATAAGCTGAATGGGCACTTGTAGCCTTCTGTCCAGAGAGTCTTCCTGATCTTGACTAAGGGTCCCTCTAGCCCCTGTGTAACTCCCAACAATAGGCATTGGGAAAAACTCTCTAGAAACAAAATTCTTTAAACAAAACAAAACAAAACCAAAATGAAATAAAACAAAATAAATCAAAACAAAAACTATGGTTAATACAATAACCACTTAAAAGCCACGGGTGGCTGCCATTTCTTATATCTTCAGGAATGCTTAGCATCTTGGACCTCATTGGAATTCACCAAAACATATAGGCCAAGGGAATGCTTCCATGGACATGATATTTCTCCTCTTTTCTGTCATGGTCAAGTCACCGCCATTTAAAAAAATCCCCTCAATGTCAGGGAGATATGTACCCTACTAAAATCTTATGGAATAAAAATAACCAAAAACCAAGCCTCCTTCTTTTGGGAGGAAGTCCTTCAGATAGCACTAGAGATGGCTAATGGTAATATTTACAGCCCTGAATCCTGGACCTGATTAGATTCTCTCATCAGAAGAAGAGATATGCAAAACAGTAAACCACTTCCATGATAATTTTGCTAACCTTAGCTTCAATTTTGCAATGCATAAGGCCATATAAATAAGAGAGGCTGTTAACAACACAGCCCCTGCTGCCCCTCAATTAGATGAGCCCTAAGTTCAAGGTCCTAAATCTACCTTATTTCAGATTTCCAGCTCTTACCCAATAAGGGAAATAAAATCAATCTGCACACACCTGACCCCTTATCCCACAGATGGACAAGAAGGCTGCCCAGCCTATCCCTACCTATTCAATATAGTATGGAAAGTTTTAGTAAGAGCAATTCAACAACAAAAATAGATCAAAGAGATACAAATGGGGAAGGAGGAAGTCAAGATATCGCTATTCACAGATGATATGATTGTATGCAGATGCAACCCCCAAAAATACTGCTAGAAAGGTCCTAGAACTGATAAACAACTTCAGTAAAGTAGCTGGATATAAAATTAATTCAAACAAATCAACAGCCTTCCTCTGCTCATAGGTAAATGGGATGAGAAAGAAATTAGAGAAACAAAACCCTGCATAATAGTCACAAATATTATAAAATATCTTGGTGTGACTCTAACCAAGCAAAGGAAAGATGTATATGACAAGAACTTCAAGTATGTCAAGAAAAATAAATCAAAGACCTCAGAAGGTACCCCATGCTATGGATTGGCAGGATTAATATAGTAAAGTGGCCATCTTACTAAAAACAATCTACAGATTTAATGCAATCCACATCAAAATTCCAACTCAATTCTTCA
This sequence comes from Apodemus sylvaticus, assembly GCF_947179515.1. NCBI lineage: Eukaryota > Metazoa > Chordata > Mammalia > Rodentia > Muridae > Apodemus > Apodemus sylvaticus. The sequence goes on along the minus strand of NC_067495.1, from coordinate 17,448,750 downwards.
TATAGTTTGAAAAAGAATTTCTACAATTCATTTGGAATAACCAAAATTCCAGGATAGCAAAGCGAACTTTCAACTATAAAAGAACTTTTGGGGGAATCAACATCCCTGACCTCAAGATGTATTACAGAGCAATAGTAATAATACTGCATGGTATTGGTACAGAGAGAGACATGTTGATCAACAGAATAGAATTGAAGACCCATTAATGAACCCACACACCTATGGTCACTTGATCTTTGGCAAAGGAGTTAAAACCATCCAGAAGAAGGAAAGACAACAAATAGTCATGGTTCAACTGGCAGTATGCATGTAGAAGAATGAAAATTGATCCAATCTTATCTCCTACTAATCTCGAGTCCAAGTCTATCAACAACCTCCACATAACACTATACATGTTGAATCTAATAGAAGAGAATGTGGGGAAGAGCCTAGAAAACAAGGGCACAAGGAGAAATTTTCTGAATGTTCTAAGATTAACAACTGACAAATGTAACCATATTAAACTGAAAAGGTTTCATAAGGCAAAGGACAAAATAACAACATACAAAATGGGAAAAGGTCTTTTCTAACCCTTTATCTGATATAGTGCTAATATCCAAAATCTAGAAAGAAATTAAGAAGGTGGGTTCCAGAGAACCAAATAACCCTATTAAACATGAAATACAGAGCCAAACAGAGAATTCTCAACTGAGGAATCTCAAATGGATGAGAAGCACCTACAGAAATGTTCAACTTCCTTTAGGAAATGCAAATCAAAATGACCGTGAGAGTCTACATCAAAGCAATAAGAATTCCTAATATCAAAATCTCATGTGACAGAAGATGCTGATGAGGATGTGTGGAAAGAGGAACACTCTTCCATTACTGGTGGAATGGCAAGCTGGTAAAACCACTTTGGAAATTAATCTGGTGGTTCCTCAGAAAATTGGACATAGTACCACCTGAGTTCCCAGCTATTCCACTCTTGAAAATATGCCCCCAAATGGTCCAACATATAACAATGACACATGCTCCCCTATGTTCAAAGCAGCATTGTTTATAATAGCCGAAAGCTGGGAACAACCCAGATGTCCCTCAATAGAGGAATGGATACAGAAATTGAGGTACATTTACACTATGAAGTACTACTCAGCTATAAAAAACAACAAATTTATGAATTCTTAGGTCAATGGATGGAACTAGAAAATATCATCCTGAGCTAGGTAACCTAGTCACAAAAGAACACACATGTTATGCACTCACTGATAAGTGGGTATTAGTCCAAAAGCTCAGAATACCCAAACTTCAATTCACAGACCAAATGAAGCTCAAGGAGAAGGAAGACCAAAGTGTGGATGCTTCAGTGCTTCTTAAAAGTGAACAAAATACTCACAGGAGGAAGTATAGAGACAAAGTGTGAAGCAGAGACTAAAATAAAGGCCATCTACAGACTGTCCAAGCTGGGGATTCATCTCTTATACAGTCCAAGCCTGGATGCTATTGTGGGTGTCCAGAAGTGCTGGGTAATGGGATTCTGATATGGCTGTCTCCTGAGATGCTTTGCCAGATCCTGACAAATACAGAGGCAGATGCTTGCAATCAACCATTGGATTGAGTACTGGGTCCCAATGGACAAGTTGGGAGAAGGGACCAAAGGAGCTGAGGGAGTTTTCTGCCCCATGGTGGAGCTACATGTTCAAGTGGCCAGACCATCCCATAGCTCCTGGGTACTGGACCACCAACATGGAGAGACATGGAGAGACCCATGGCTCAGGCTGCTTTTGTAGCAGAGGATGGCCTTGTTGAATATCAGTTGAAGGAGTGGCCCTTGGGCTTGAGGAGGTTCCATGCCCCAGTGTAGGGTAATGCCAGGATAGGAAGGTTGGAGTGGGTGGATGGATGGGGCAGAACCTTCATAGAGGCCGGAGAATTGGATAGTGGGTTTCTGGAGGGTATACCTTGAAAGAGGATTATATTTGAAATGTAAATAAAAGAAATTACCTAATAAAACGAAGAGTTGACTGGAAAAAATAAAAGAACAATGATTTCATGAAATTTGCAGGTAAATGGATGGAACTAGAAAATAACATCCTGGGCGCTTCCGGGCGGCCTGCGGGGAGAAGTTGGTGTGCTCCGGTGAGTCCAGTGGGCCCCAGCGGGAGCCTTCAGGTACCTGCTTTGGGATCTGAACGGCCAGGGCCACAGCGCTCGGTATCCAGGAAGTGTGGGAGACCCAGTGTGCACTCAGAGGCAGTCTGGGAGCTCGCAGTACGGCTTGCTCCTGCTGCCCAGAGATTGGGTCCCGGTCCTGAGGCCTCTGGCAGGAGCCCTCAGCTCAACTCTCTCCGCTTCCAGATCCAGATCAGCCTGGGCGGCAACACCACATCTCCAGGTCCTGCAAGAGGCTAGAGGGGCTTCCTGGCGGCCAGCAGGGAGAAGTCGGTGTGCTCCAGTGAATCCAGCGGGCCCCAGCGGGAGCCTTCCAGTGCCTGCTTTGGGATCTGAACAGCCTGGGCAGCAGCACCCTGTTTACAGGAAGTGCAGGAGGTAAGCTGTGCACCAGAGGCCAACTGGGAAGGGGCAGCTTGCACTGGTGAGTCCAGCAGTGACAAGACCAACTAACACCAGGGAGAACTAGATGGCAAAAGGCAAACTCAGGAATGTCACTAACAGAAATCAAGGCAATATGGCAACATCTGAACCCAATTCTCCTCTACCAGCATGTCCTGGATACCCACCCCATCACACCAGTAAAACAAGATTTGGATTTAAAATCACTGGTCATGATGCTGGTACAGGAACACATGAAGGACATACTTAAATTCAGGAGAAAATGGATCAAAAGTTAGAAGCCCTTGCAAGGGAAACACAAAAATCATTGAAAGAAATCCAGGAGAATACAAAAGCCAACAATGAGGAAACACAAAAAACACTTAAAGAAATACAGGAGAACTTTGGTCAACAGGCTGAGGTCATGAAAGAGGAAACACAAAAATCTCTTAAAGAATTACAGGAAAGCACAAACAAGCAAGTGAAGGAGCTAAGCAAAACCATCCAGGATCTAAAATCAGAAGTAGAAACAACTAAGAAAACTCAAAGGGAAACAACTTTGGAGATAGAAAGCCTTGGGAAGAAATCAGGGGACAGAGATGTAAATATCAACAACAGAATACAAGAGATAGAAGAATCTCAGATGCTGAAGATTCCATAGAAACAATGGACTCAACAGTTAAAGAAAATGCAAAATGCAAAAAGCTTGTAACCCAAAATATCCAGGAAATCCAGGACACAATGAGAAGACCAAACCTAAGGATTATAGGCATAGATGAGAGTGAAGATTTACAACTTAAAGGGCCAGCAAATATCTTCAATAAAATTATGGAAGAAAACTTCCCTAACCTAAAGAGAGAGATGCCCATGAATATACAAGAAGCCTACAGAACTCCAAACAGACTGGACCAGAACAGAAATACTTGCCGTCACATAATAATCAAAACACCAAATGTTCTAAACAAAGAAAGAATACTTAGGGCAGTAAGAGAAAAAGGCCAAGTAACATATAAAGGAAGACCTATCAGAATCACAGCAGACTTTTCACCTGAGACTATGAAGGCTAGACGATCCTGGGCTGATCTCATGCAGACTCTAAGAGAACACAAATGCCAACCAAAACTACTATATCCAGCAAAACTCTCAATCACCATAGATGGAGAAACTAAGATATTTCATGACAAAACCATGTTTACCCAATATCTGTCCACAAACCCAGCCCTGCAAAGGATAATAGGAGGAAAACACCGATACAGGGAGGGAAACCTCACCCTGGAAAAAGCAAGATAGTAACCTTTCATCAAACCCAAAAGAAGTTAAGCAATCAAATTTAAAACATAACGTCAAAAATGACAGGAAGTAACAATCACTATTCCTTAATATCTCTTAACATCAATGGACTCAATGCCCCAATAAAAAGACATAGACTAACTGACTGGATACTTAAACAGGACCCTACCTACATTTTGCTGCATACAGGAAACACACCTCAGGGTCAAAGACAAACACTACCTTAGAGTAAAAGGCTGGAAGACAATTTTACAAGCAAGTGGTCTCAGGAAACAAGCTGGAGTAGCCATTTTAATATCAGATAAAATTGACTTTCAACCCAAAGTCATCAAAAGAGACTCTGAGGGACACTTCTTGCTGGTCAAAGGAAAAATACAAGAAGAACTCTCAATCCTGAACATCTATAAGCCAAATGCAAGGGCACCATCATTCGTAAAAGAAACTTTATTAAAGCTCAAAGCACACATTGCACCTAACACAATAATTGTGGGTGACTTCAACACTGCACTTTCCTCAATGGACCGATCAGGAAAACAGAAACTAAACAGGGACACAATGAAACTAATTGAAGCTTTGGACCAATTAGATTTAACAGATATATATATATAGAACATTCTATCCTAAAACAAAAGAATATACCTTTTTCTTAGCACTCATGGCACCTTCTCCAAAATCGACCATATAATTGGTCACAAGACAGACCTCAACAAATATAAGAAGATCGAACTAATCCCATGCCTCCTATGAAATCACTATGGAGTAAAAGTGGTCTTCAATAGCAACAAAAACAACAGAAAACCCACATACACGTGGAAACTGAACAATATTCTACTCAATGATAGCTTGGTCAAGGAAGAAATAAAGAATTTAAAGACTTTTTAGAACACAATGAAAATGAAAACACAACATACCCAAATCTATGGGACACAATGAAAGCAGTGCTAAGAGGAAAACTCATAGCCCTGAGTGCCTCCAAAAAGAAAATGGAGAGAACATACACTAACAGCTTAATTCATGAAATTTTTAGACAAATGGATGGAGCTAGAGAACATCATACTAAGTGAGGTAACCCAGACTTAAAAGGTGGTCCAATCATGGTATGCACTCACTAATAAGTGGATACTAACCTAGAAAACTGGAATACCCAAAACATAATCCACACATCAAATGAGGTACAAGAAGAAGGGAGGAGTGGCCCCTTGTTCTGGAAAGACTCAGTGAAGCAGTATTCGGCAAAACCAGAACGGGGAAGTGGGAAGGGGTGGGTGGGAGGACAGGGGAAGAGAAGGGGCTTACGGGACTTCCGGGGAGTGGGGGGCTAGAAAAGGGGAAATCATTTGAAATGTAAATAAATTATATCGAATAAAAAAAAATTAAAAAAAAATAACATCCTGAGTGAGGTAACACAACACAACTAACACACATGGTATGTACTCACTGATAAGTGGATATTAGCCCAAAATCTCACAATGCCCATGATACAACCCACAGACCCCATGGAGCTTAGGAGGTGTACAGAGCCATATTGGGGAGTCATACTTCATGGTAGGAACTTGACATTAGCCAAGGACAATCCCTGGCTTCAGGCAGGAATCTGACTAGGACAATAGGGAAGCAGGTTACAGCAGGGATTTTCATCATAGGGTGGAGAAGCTCAGAGTGAAAGTTAAGCTCATTGTTCTTTCAGGTCTATGAATTCCTGAATTAAGCAGGTGATCCACACAGCTGCCAGAGCAGTCGAGACAAGAACTGCCAGGAGAAGTTAGACAACTTTCGCTGGAAGTCAGCCCGGAGTTTGGGGGGAAGGGCTTGCCCAAATTTTTAAGAGGTCTGACCACCATTAAAGTTTCAGCTTCGATCAGTAAAATATTGTCCTGGCCTTCTTTCTTTTCACCCCTTCCCCATCTATCCCTCAGCTTCTGTTCCAGCAACCCAGTTCATAATAGCTGCAGGCAGCTATGGAATACAACAAGAAGGAAGGAAAGCCATGGTGTGAATACTTCAGTCATACATTGAGGGAGGAACAGGAAGATTGCAGGAGGTGGAAGGAGTGAGAGACCTCAGAGCAAGAGAAGAAAGAGAGGAAACAAGGGAGGCAGTATCAGGTACTGGTGAGAACAATAGAGAGAGAGATACAGAGGGTCAGGAAATTGATTAAAAATATGTAGCATGGGAACTGAAGAATGGAGGATATCCACCAGATGTCAGGAAATGAGAAGCTCCCAATACCCAACTGGGATGACTTTAGTGGAAATGCACAGAGAAGGGGAGATAGAACCTGTAGAGACAACCTCTAGTAGACAGGCATGGCCACCATCAAGGGATGGGGCCACCTATACACCTCAAATTTTTAATCCAGAAATGTTTCTGTCCAAAGGAAGAACAGGGACAAAAAATGGAACAGAGACTGAAGGAAAGGCCATCCAGGAACTGCCTCACTTGGGGATTCATGCTGTTTTCAGACACCACACTCAACACTGTTGCCATTGTCAAGAAGTAGTTGCTAGTAGGAAGCTCGTCTTGCTGTTCCGTGGTATGTATGGCCAGCAACTGACCAATTCATATGTGGATGCTTGGAGTACACCATCAGACTAAGCTCAGAGACCCCAGTGGAGGAACTAACGAAAGTACTGGAGGAGAAGAGAGGGATTACAACCCCATAGGAAGAACAACATCAGCTGGTCAGATTACCTAGTGCTCACAGGGAATAGACAACTAAGAAGTGTACGGGAAGGGATCCATGACTCCAGATACATATGTAGCAGAGGATGACCTTGTCTGACATCAATGGGAGTGGTGCCCTTTGGTCGTGTGGAGGTTTGATGCCCCATTTGGGGGATTCTGGAGTGGTGGGGCAGGAGAGGGTGGGTGGGTGGTAGAGCACAGTCATAGGAAAGGAGGAAATGGTTTATGTGGAATGGGGAAGGGTTGTGGAAGGATAACCAGAAAGTGCCATATCATTTGAGATGTGAACTAATGGAACAATTAATAAAAAAATAGATAATAAACCATTCAAGTGCCTTATTGATACTGGCGCAGACAAGACAATTTGAAGACAACAAGAAATTCCACAGAGACTGGCAACTGTCCTAGGCACATTGGGTAACTCTTATGCATTTATCACCAAACAAGCCTATTGGTGGGAGGACCCTTACATGCCCCCTGGTAGATCAAGTAGCCACTAATCTTCTAGAGAAAGTTATCGTACAAGCCCTAGAGGTACTGCTTACCACCCAATCAGAAAGAGATTACATCAAGATAGAAGATATTAGCTATAAAGAAAGTTGTACCCAAAGAGAACCTAAAAACCCTCCTCTAAATCACCCCCAGTTGTAGGGACTACTGTTACTTTTGTTACTCTCTGCCTTGATTGGCTCTCCATTGACATCTGGGTCTCACTGTGGCCTCTATGAAGTGAGAAGTTCAAAGCCCTCACACAGCTGATAGAAGAACAGTATCTACTGCAACACATCCACCTCTCCCACAGTTCATGTAACTCATCCCTGTGTTTAACATAAAAATTTCTCAGGGGGGATGGAGATTATTACAAAACTTGAGGGCAATTAACAAAGTCATGTGCGTCTTGGGCTCTTACCAAAGGGGGGCTGTTCCATGTCTCAGCCATACCTGCCAACACCCTCCGATTATCAATAGACATAAAAAAAAAACTGGTTTATTTCATCTCTTACCACCCACAAGACTTTGAATGCTTTGAGTTCTCAGTACACTCCATTTATGACTTTGGTCCAGCTTCATGGTATGAATGAACTGTTTTCCCACAGGGAATGACTAGCAATCCAACCATTTGTCAGGAGGCTGTGGCCACTACATTAAAACCTTATTTAGCTGAAAGCCTAAATATATACTATTATATGTATGATATATTGATATGAGTAGACTCTTCCCCACCCCAACATAAAAACCAGCTAATACCTTCCTTACCTGCCCTAGGATTTTTTTTTAACTTTTTAAAAATTAGATATATTCTTCATTTACATTTCAAATGTCCCCTTTCCTGTTTCCCCTGAAAGTCTCATAACCCATCTTCCCTCCCCCTGTTCCCCAATCAACCTTCTCCTGCTTCCCTGTCCCAGCTTCCCCCACACTGCGGTATTGAACCTTTGCAGAATCAAGGGCCTCTCCTCCTTTTGATGTCCAAGAAGGCCATTCTTTGCTGCCTATGCGTCTAGAGCCATGGGCAACTCCCTGTTCACTCTCTGGTTGATGGTTTTGGCTCTGGGAGCTCTGGGGGTACTGGGTGGCTCATATTCTTGTTCCTCCTATGGCACTGCAAAACCCTTCAACTCCTTGGATCCTTTCTCTAGCTCCCCCAGTAGGGACCCTGTCCTCAGTTCAATGGCTGGCTGAGAGCACCCCCCTCTGTATTTGTCATGCACTAGCAGAGCCTCCCAGGTGACAACTATGTCCGGCTCCGGTCAGCAAGTCCTTGTGGGCATCAATACTAGTGTCTGGGCTTTGTAACTGTATATGTGAAGTGTGGTAGTCTCTGGATGGTCCTTCCCTCAGAATCTGCTCCACACTTTGTCTTTGTATCTCCTTCTGTGGGAATTTTGTTCCCCCTGCTAAGAAGGACCAGAGTATCCATACATTGTTCTTCCTTCTTCTTGAGCATCATTTGAATTGTGCCTTGGGTATTGCAAGCTTCTGGGTTGATATCCACTTATCAGTGAGCACATACCATTTGCCTTCTTTTGGTTACCTTACTCAGGATATTTTCTAATTCCATCCATTTGCCTAAGAATTTCATGAATTCATTGATTTTAATGGCTGAGTAGTACTCCATTGTGTACATATACTACATTTTCTGTATCCATTCCTCCATTGAGGAACACCTAGGTTCTTTCCAGCTTCTGGATATTATAAATAAGGCTGCAATGAACATAGTGGAGCATGTATCATTATTACATGTTGGAGAATCATCTGGGTATATGACCAGGAGTGGTACAACAGGGTCCTCTTGTAGTATTATGCACAGTTTTCTGAGCAACCACCAAACTGATTTCCAGAGTGGTTGTACCAGTTTTCAAACCCATCAGCAGTGGAAGAGTGTTCCTCTTTCTCCACATCCTTGCCAGCACTTGCTGTCTCCTGAGTTTTTGATCTTAGCCATTCTGACCTGACTGGTTTGAGGTGAAATCATAGGGTTGTTTTGATTTGCATTTCCTTGATGAGTAAGGATGTCAAAAATTTCTTTAGGTGCTTCTCAGCCATTCAATTAGCTCTGTGCCCCATTTTAATAGGGTTATTTGTTTTTCTGAAGTCTAACTTCTTGAGTTCTTTGTATATATTGGATAATTAGCCCTCTGTCGGATGTAGGGTTGGTAAGGATCTTTTCCCAATTTGTTGGTTGCCATTTTGTCCTATTGACAGTGTCCTTTGCCTTACATAATCTTTATAATTTTATGAGGTCACATTTGTCAATTCTTGATCTTATAGCATAAGCTATTGGTGTTCTGTTCAGGAAATTTTCTCCTGTGCCCATGTGCTCAGGGGTTTTCCCCAGTTTGTTTTCTATTAGTTTCAGTGTAGCTCATTTTATGTGGAGGTCCTTGATCCATTTGGGCTTGAGCTTAGTACAAGGAGATAAGAATGGATCGATTTGTATTATTCTGCATGTTAGCTGCCAGTTGAACCAGCACCATTTGTTGAAAATGCTATCATTTTTCCACAGGATGGTTTTAACTCCTTTGTCAAAGATCAAATGAACTTTGGTCCAGCTTCACGGTATAAATGGACTGTTTTTCTCACAGGGAATGACTAGCAGTCCAACCATTTGTCAGGAGGCTGTAACTAGTACATTAAAACCTTATTTAGATGAAGGACTGAATATATATTACTATATGGATGATAAATTGATATGGGTAGAGCCTTGCCACACTCCTCTCCCTCTCCAATAATCAATGGCTGATCAAAAATCACCCCTGCTTTGCTAATAGATTAATAGGATTCCCAGGACAAATTGACAATTGTTACCCTGAAAAGTAATGGGCCTCTGCCCTTCATATTTTGAGACCACTACACTCAAAATATTTTCAAATAAACCTCATAGTTGGAGTCCTCTCAATATTTAATGATGGAGAAAGAGAAGATCCTGGGCAGAGCTCATGCAGACTCTAAGAGAACACAAATGCCATCCAAGACTACTATACCCAGCGAAATTCACAATCACTATAGATGGAGAAACCAAGATATTTCCATGACAAAACTAAATTTACACAATATCTTTCCACAAACCCAGCTGTACAAAGGATAATAGGAGGAAAACGCCAATACAAGGAGGGAAACTATACCCTGGAAAAAGCATGTTAATAAACTTCTTGTAAAAACTTAAAAAGGTTAATTTACCATATGCTCTCCACTGTTGCCAATAAGGACATTCCTCAGAAGATAAAAACATAAAATCTCTATCTTCATGAGCTCTGAATTCAAAACCTTCCGCACAACTTGAAAAATTGCTCACCATAAAGCGATTCCCCACAGCCCCGAGAGCTAAGAAAAAATAGAATGAGCTCATCAAACCCTAAAACTTAATATCTAAGTCAACTATTTACCCCCAAATGTACAATTAATGATTGCTCTGACCACATTATACATATTAAATATCTATAAAAACTCCATACACCCCCTGTATTAGTCTGGGTTCTCTAGAGTCACAGAACCTATGAGCAGTCTCTATATAGTTAGGGAATTTGTCCATGACTTACAGTCTGTAGTCCAACTCTCCAACAATGGTCAACAGCAGCTGTGGATGAAAGTCCAAGGATTTAGCAGTTGCTCAGTCCCATGAGGCAAGCAGGCAAGAAAGAGTGAGTCTTTCTCCTTCCAATGTCCTTATATAGATCTCCAGCAGAGGGTGTAGCCTAGATTAAAGGCTGTAGGTCTCCAACAGAGGGTGTGGCCCAGATTATTGGCATGTGGGTCTCCAGCAGAGGGTGTGGCCCAGATTAAAGGCTTGTGCCTCCATGCCTTTAATCCCAGATGATCTTGAACTCAGAGATCTCCTTGTCTTAATCTTGTGGAATTCATAGTCACTATGCTTCAAGATCTCCACGACAAGATCCAGGTCAGAAATTTATATCTGTGATCCTCCAGATTAGGATCATAGATGAGCCTTCCAATTCTAGAATGTAGTTCATTCCAGATATAGTAAAGTTGACAACCAGGAATAGCCACTACAATCCACCCCTTGTCAACTTGACACAAATAATATCTCATGTCCACATGAAACAATAACAATGTTGTGAATATGCCTAACATGATATAACTATTCCTCATACAATCACAAACACATTTGCAAATTTACAATGGGGCAATGTCCCTTGGGAACATTCTTTTAGTGTCTCAATACCAATTGATGGTAAAGGAATTGGAAGAAAGACAAATGTATCCTTAACAAAATAAGATAGAAGCATTCATATTATTTATAATCCTCATTTTTGCAACTGGTTACATAACCTTAGCTGGTATTTATAACTACCTTCCTCTGCTACCCATTCTGTATTTCCTTCACCTTCAGCAAGCACCTCAGCAGGTCTTGGCTCTTTTCCTGGAGGATTGACCCATACCTTCATTCCTGATGGGTCTGTGTCCTTTGTCATCCTGCTTGGATTAGGCTGCTGTAGTTTCCCATTGACTTTAATCACAGGACATGGTAGTACTAAGAAACGCCCTAGGGAATCTCCTGCACTCCAGACAAAATCCTGCTTACCTCCATTGTGGAGAGGCAATACAATTTCCCCCTGGTAATCTGGATCTATCACCCCTCCTAACACTGTTATTCCTTTCTTAGCCTGTTGGTTTAAGGGCATTAGAAGCTCAAAATGGCCAGGGGGAAGTCTGAGCTTCCAGTTCAATGGAATGTTTCTTGTGGCTCCTGGTAGGAGCACTCCCCCCTCTGGAACCAAAACTTCTAGGCCAGCAGAACCTAAATTTGTGGGGACAGGAAGCAAAAATTTTCCTAGAGGGTTACTAGGAGTGATAGTGAGTGGAACTATTCCCTTTTCCACCACTTGATTCCTGAACCCATGGATCCTGGCTATGGGAGAAAATGTACCATATATTGAACGCTGATCAAAGCATATACTGCCTTCTGAAGAACTCTGCCCCAGCCCTCCATGCTGTTGCCACCTAATTGGTGCTGTAACTGTGTCTTCAAAAGGCCATTCTATCTTTCAATCAGACCAGCTGCTTCAGGATGATGGGGAACATGGTAAGACCAGTGAATTCCATAATCGTGGGTCCACTGTCCCACTTCTCTGGCTGTGAAATGAGTTCCTTGGTCAGAAGCAATACAGTGTGGAATATCATGACGATAGATAAGGCATTCTGTGAGTCCATGGATTGTGGTTTTGGCAGAAGCATTACATGCAGGAAAGGCAAATCCATAACCAGAATAAGTATCTACTCCAGTAAGAATAAAACGCTGTCCTTTCCAAGGGGGAAGTAGTACAATATAGTCAACCTGCCACCAGGTTGCTGGCTGGTCACCTTGAGGAATGGTGCCATATCTGGGGCTCAGTGTTGGTTTCTGCTGTTGGCAGATCTGGCATTCAGCAGCAGCTGTAGCCAGGTCATCCTTGGTGAGTGGAAGTCCGTGTTGCTGAGCCCAAGCATAACCTCCATCTTGGCCACCATGGCCACTTTGTTCATGTGCCCACTGGGCAATAACTGGGATGGCTGGGGAAAGAGGCTGACTGTCCACAAAACACGTCATCTTATTCACTTGATTATTGAACTCCTCCTCAGCTGAAGTCACCTTTTGGTGAGCATTTACATGGGACACAAATATCTTCACATCCTTTGCCCATTTGGAGAAATCTATCCACATACTTTTTCCCCAGATGACTTTCTCACCAATTTTCCAATTGTGATCTTTCCATGTACCTGACCATCCAGCCAATCCACTGGCTACAGCCCATGAGTCAGTGAACAATCGTACATCTGGCCATTTCTTCTTCCAAACAAACTGTAATACCATGTGTACTGCCCGAAGTTCTGCCCACTGTGAAGATTTTCGTTCACCTGTATCTTTCAGGCTTGTCCCAGAAAGGGGTTGTAATGCTGCAGCTCTCCACTTCTGGGTGGTACCTGCGTAACGTCCAGAGCTATTGGTAAACCAGGTCCTAGTCTTCTCTTCTTCACTCAACTGGTCATAGGGAACACCCCATGAGGCTATAGGTACATGCTTGGCAGCAGATGGCATTGTAACAGGAGTAGAAACCATAGGTATCTGAACAACTTCTTCATGTAACTTGCTTGTGCCTTGAGGACCTGCTCTGGCCCGATCACGTATATACCACTTCCATTTGATAATAGACTGCTGTTGTGCATGCCCTACTTTATGACTTGGAGGGTCTGAAAACACCCAGTTCATGATGGGCAGTTCAGGTCGCATAGTAACTTGGTGTCCTATTGTCAAACGTTCAGTTTCCAGTAAGGCCCAATAGCAGGCCAAGAGCTGTTTTTCAAAGCGAGAGTAGTTGTCTGCAGATGAGGGTAGAGCTTTGCTCCAAAATCCTAAAGGTCTCTTCTGTGATTCACCTACAGGGGCCTGCCAGAGGCTCCAAACAGCATCTCTATCTGCCACTGACACCTCAAGTACCATTGGGTCTGGTGGATTATATGGTCCAAGTGGTAGTGCAGCCTGCATAGCAGCCTGGACCTGTTGAAGAGCCTTCTCCTGTTCTGGGCCCCACGCAAAGCTAGCAGCTTTCTGAGTCACTCAGTAAATAGGCCTGAGTAACACACCTAAGTGAGGAATGTTCTGTCCCCAGAATCCAAATAGACCCATTAAACACTGTGCTTCTTTCTTGGTCATGGGAGGGGCTAGGTGCAATAACTTATCTTTCACCTTAGAAGGAATATCTCTGCATGCCCCACACCACTGTACTCCTAAGAATTTCACTGAAGTAGATGGTCCTTGAATCTTGGTTGGATTTATTTCCCATCCTCTGATACGCATATGTGTTACCAATGAATCCAAAGTGGTTGCTACTTCCTGCTCATTTGGTACAATCAGCATAATATCATCAATATAGTGCACCAATGTGATATTTTGTGAAAGAGACAAACGATCAAGGTCCCTTCTAACTAAGTTATGACACAGGGCAGGAGAGTTAATATATCCTTGAGGCAAAACTGTAAAGGTATACTGCTGGCCTTACCAACTGAAAGCAAATTGCTTCTGGTGGTCTTTATGTACAGGTACTGAGAAGAAGGTATTTGCCAGGTCAATAGCTGCATACCAGGTTCCAGGAGATGTGTTAATTTGCTCAAGTAACAAAACTACATCTGGTACAGCACCTGCAATTGGAGTTACTACCTGATTTAATTTTCGATAGTCAACTGTCATCCTCCGTGATCCATCTGTCTTCTGCGCTGGCCAGATGGGAGAATTAAAGGGAGATGTGGTGGGAACCACCACCCCTGCATCTTTCAAGTCCTTGATTGTAGCAGTAATTTCTGCAATTCTTCCAGGAATATGATACTGTTTTTGATTCACTTTTTTTTTTTTTTTTTTTTTTGGCAGAGGCAACTCTAAAGGCTTCCATTTTGCCTTTCCAACCATAATTGCCCTCACTCCACAGGTCAGGGAACCTATATGAGAATTCTGCCAATTTCTGAGTATATCTATCCCAATTATACATTCTGGAACTGGGGAAATGACCACAGGATATGTTCGGGGACCCACTGGACCTACTGTGAGTCGCACATCAGTCAAAACTCCTTTAATCACCTGTCCTCCATAAGCCCCTATTCTAACTGGAGGGCCACAATATTTTTTGGGATCTCCCGGAATCAGTGTCAATTCAGAACCAGTATCCAATAACCCCCGGAAAGTCTGATTATTTCCTTTCCCCCAGTGTACAGTTACCCTTGTAAAAGGCCGTAGGTCCCTCTGGGGAAGAATTGAAGAAAGACTAACAGCAAAACTTTTAGGTGTCTTGTCAAGATCCTTCTCAGTGGAACCTGGCCACCCCTTCATTCAAGGGGCTCTGGATCTGTAAACTGGCTCAAGTCTGGAAATTGATTCACTGGCCGAGATTGCCTTTTGCCACGATCCAATGCAGCCTTCCTATCATTTGTTTGAGTATTTTTCTGCTTATACAGATCAAACAGATATGCTGTAGGTTTCCTATGTATTTCATCCCTGGAAACACCATGATCCAGCACCAAAGGTCCAAATGAGTCATACCATTATAAATTCCACCTCTCTGCCCATTTCAGTGTATGTCATTATAAACATTGTTTTGTCTACGCTGTCCATTATAATAACTACGATCGCCTTGTCTCTGGTGATTCAATCCTGCCACCTGGCCCTTGTTAACTCGGGGCCCAATTAAACCCATTGAAGTTAATTCATCTAATTGAGCAGCAGCATCTCCAACCCTAAGGTCTGGCACAAGGAAAAGGGCAAGAACAAAACTCTTTAAATGTACTGGTACCCCTCTCACCAGTTTGCATCTTATAGGACTGGTGAAGGGCATATCTTCTGGACCTTCCCACTCTGGAGGATTAGGTTTTACACAACATATCCACTCTAGCATTGCAATTTCCCTAAGCAAAAAAATCCCTTCATCAACAATAAGGCAAGGGATATCAGGCATCTCCAACTCCTTTTCAGTAGGCCATCTTTTGACAAATACTTCAGTCAACCATTCAAACAAACTTTTGACACCTTTTTGAACTGTGCCAGCTTCCATATTAAACCTAGAATCTCCACTCAGAGGGCCCATGCCAATAAACTCAGCCTGCTCTAGTTTTATGTTCCTTCCACCATTATCCCACACCCTTAACATGCATTCCCATGCATATTCCCCAGACTTCTGCTTGAATGAATTAGCAAACTCATTAAGCTCCTTATTAGTATAGTGTATTTCCTCATGGACTACACTTTCTACCTCCCCTTTAGGGGCCTGCTTTGCCTTGAGTCTGGTTATAGGTCTAGAAGAAACTATTGGTAGGCCCTGAGAAACATCAGTATTGTCAGCAAAAGTCTCCACTGGATTATCAGGCTTTGAGGAATTAATTTCCTCAGGTGGCATTATTTCAAGGAGTGGTGCTGAGGGTACTACTTCTTCAGGTGGAGCAAATTCTTGAAAATATGAAGATTCAAAATTCTCAATTTCAACAGGGTCTTCCCACACATCCCCATCCCAAGTTATAGGATCCCATTCTTTGCCAGTTAATGCCCTTACTTTAACTGCTGACACCCTCTGAGGTTGAGACTTAAATTTTCGCTGTAATTCAGCCAACCTTATAATGAGGGCTTCAGTTTGATTTTCTGCTACTTGAGCTCTATGGCTGCTTGAGAGTAGATTCTCTTCAAGGGCACACTTAGCAACTTTTAGATTGTTTACTTGAGTCTGGAGCTCTTCGATTTTATCATATAACTCCTTCCTTTCCTTCATTGTCCCCTCCACCCCTGAGATGCTAAGAGCAACCAGCCAGCAAAATCATTTTCTGATTTTTTCCCCCAACTTGGAGAAAGTATTGTATACCACCGAATCACCCAATTCATCAAGATAATGAAAGGCATTAACTTCTTTAAGCTTGAGATATAGTTTCATCCATGGGTTTTCAATATTCTCTGAGCTCCCAGGAGGGAGAGAATCTGGAGAAGTTTCAGTAGTTGAAGGTGCTATTGGATCAACCAACCAACTCCTAAATTTTAAAACATTCATCCTTATACTTCTGCTCCTCTAGAACCACTCCCGGTACCAACTTCTGTATTAGTTTGGGTTCTCTAGAGTCACAAAATGTATGGATAGTCTTTATATACTTAGGGAATTTGTCAATGACTTACTGTCTATAGTTCAACTCCCCAACAATGATCAGCAGTAGCTGTGGATGGAAGTCCAAGGATCTAGCAGTTTCTCAGTCCCACGAAGCAAGCAGGCAAGGAAGAGTGAGAGAGAATCTTCCTTCTTCCAATGTCCTTATATATCTCCAGCAGAGGGTGTAGCCCAGATTAAAGCCCTAGGTCTCCAACAGAGGGTGTGGCCCAGATTATTGGCATGTGGGTCTCCAGCAGAGGGTGTGGCCCAGATTAAAGGTGTGTGCATCCATGCCTTTAATCCCAAATGATCTTGAACTTGGAAATCTCCTTGTCTTAGCCACTATGCTTCAAGGTCTCCATGACATGATCCAGGTCAGAAACTTATATCTCTGATCCTCCAGATTAGGATCATAGGTGAGCCTTCCAATTCTAGACTGTATTTCATTCCAGATATAGTCAAGTTGACAACCAGGAATAGCCACCACAATTCACCCCTTGTCAACTTGACACAAATAATATCTCATGTCCACATGAAGCAATAACAAGATTGTGAATACGCCTAAAATGATATAACTATTCCTCATACAATCGCAAACGCATTTGTAAATTTACAATGGGGAAATGTCCCTCGGGAACATTCTTTTAGTGTTTCAATAGCAATTGA
Source organism: Apodemus sylvaticus (assembly GCF_947179515.1). NCBI lineage: Eukaryota > Metazoa > Chordata > Mammalia > Rodentia > Muridae > Apodemus > Apodemus sylvaticus. The sequence continues at coordinate 17,431,468 of NC_067495.1, read as the reverse complement.
TGTTAAAGGTATTGGAAGAAAGACAAATGTATCTTCAACAAAATAAGATAGAAGCATTCATATTACTTATAATCCTTGTTTCTACAACTGGTTACGTGGCCTTAGCTGGTATTTATAACTGTCTTCCTTTGCTACCCATTCTGTATTTCCTTCACCTTCGGCAAGCACCTCAGCAGGTCTTGGCTCTTTTCCTGGATGATTGACCCATACCTTCATTCCTGATGGGTCTGTGTCCCTTTTCCACCCCTTGATTCCTGGACCCATGGATCCTGGCTATGGGAGAAACTGTACCATATATTAAATGCTGATTCAAAGCATATACTGCCTTCTGAAGAATTCTGCGCCAGCCCTCCATATTTTTGCTACCTAATTGGCGCTGTAACTGTGTCTTCAAAAGGCCATTCCATCTTTCTATCAGACCAGCTGCTTCAGGATGATGGGGAACATAGTAAGACCAGTGAATTCCATGATCATGGGCCCACTGTCCTCTGGCTGTGAAATGAGTTCCTTGGTCAGAAGCAATACTGTGTGGAATACCATGACGATAGATAAGGCATTCTGTGAGTCCATGGATTGTGGTTTTGGCAGAAACATTATGTGCAGGAAAGGCAAATCCATAGCCAGAATAAATATCTACTCCAGTAAGAACAAAACATTGTCCTCTCCATGGGGGAAGTAGTCCAATATATTAAACCTACCACCAGGTTGCTGGCTGGTCACCTCAAGGAATGGTGCCATATCTGGGGCTCAGTGTTGGTTTTTGCTGTTGGCAGATCTGGCATTCAGCAGCAGCTGTAGCCAGGTCAGCCTTGGTGAGTGGAAGTCCGTGTTGCTGAGCCCAAGCATAACCTCCGTCTCGGCTGCCATGGCCACTTTGTTCATGTGCCCACTGGGCAATAACTGGGATGGCTGGAGAAAGAGGCTGAGTATCCACAGAACGGATCATCTTACACCCTTGATTATTGAACTCCTCCTCAGCTGGAGTCACCTTTTGGTGAGCATTTACATGGGACAAAAATATCTTCACATCCTTTGCCCATTTGGAGAGATTTATCCACACACTTCTTCCCCAGATGTTTTTCTCGCCAATTTTCTAATTGTGATCTTTCCATGTCCCTGACCATCCAACCAATTCATTGGCTACAGCCCATGAGTCAGTGAATAATCATTCATCTGGACATTTCTTCTTCCAAAAAAACTGTAATACCATGTGTACTGCCTGAAGTTCTCTCCGCTGTGAAGATTTTCCTTCACCTGTATCTTTCAGGCTTGTCCCAGAAAGGGGTTGTAATGCTGCAGCTCGCCACTTCTGGGTGGTGCCTGCATAACGTCCAGAGCCATTGGTAAACCAGGTCCTAGTCTTCTCTTCTTCAGTCACCTGTCCAATGGGAACACCCCATGAGGCTCTGGGTGCATGCTTGGGAGTGGATGGCATTGTAACAGGAGTAGAAACCATAGGCATCTGAGCAACTTCTTCATGTAACTTGCTTGTGCCTTGAGGACCTGCTCTGGCCCGATCACGTATATACCACTTCCATTTGATAATAGACTGCTGTTGTGCATGCCCTACTTTATGACTTGGAGGGTCTGGTAACACCCAGCTCATTATGGGCAGTTCAGGTTGCATAGTAACTTGGTGTCCTATTGTCAAATGTTCAGTTTCCAGTAAGGCCCAATAGCAGGCCAAGAGCTGTTTTTCAAAGCGAGAGTAGTTGTCTGCAGATGAGGGTAGAGCTTTGCTCCAAAATCCTAAAGGTCTCTTCTGTGATTCACCTACAGGGGCCTGCCAGAGGCTCCAAACAGCATCTCTATCTGCCACTGACACCTCAAGTACCATTGGGTCTGGTGGATTATATGGTCCAAGTGGTAGTGCAGCCTGCATAGCAGCCTGGACCTGTTGAAGAGCCTTCTCCTGTTCTGGGACCCACGCAAAGCTAGCAGCTTTCTGAGTCACTCAGTAAATAGGCCTGAGTAACACACCTAAGTGAGGAATGTTCTGTCCCCAGAATCCAAATAGACCCACTAAACATTGTCCTTCCTTCTTGGTGGTGGGAGGGGCTAGGTGCAATAAATTATCTTTCACCTCAGAAGGAATATCTCTGCATTCCCCACACCACTGTACTCCTAAGAATTTCACTGAAGTAGATGGTCCTTGAATCTTGGTTGGATTTATTTCCCATCCTCTGATATGCATATGTGTTACCAATGAATCCAAAGTGGTTGCTACTTCCTGCTCATTTGGTACAATCAGCATAATATCATCAATATAGTGCACCAATGTGATATTTTGTGAAAGAGACAAATGACCAAGATCCCTTCTATCTAAGTTATGACACAGGGCAGGAGAGTTAATATATCCTTGAGGAAAAACTGTAAAGGAATATTGCTGGCCTTACCAATTGAAAGCAAACTGCTTCTAGTTGTCCTTATGCACAGGTACTGAGAAGAAGGCATTTGCCAGGTCAATAGCTGCATACCAGGTTCCAGGAGATGTGTTAATTTGCTCAAGTAATGAAACTGCATCTGGTACAGCAGCTGCAATTGGAGTTACTACCTGATTTGATTTTTGATAGTCAACTGTCATCCTCCATGATCCATCTGTCTTCTGCACTGGCCAGATGGGAGAATTAAAGGGAGATGTGGTGGGAATCACCACCCCTGCATCTTCCAAGTCCTTGATTGTGGTAGTGATTTCTGCAGTTCTTCCAGGAATAGGATACTGTTTTTGATTCACTATTTTCTTTGGCAAAAGCAACTCTAAAGGATTCCTTTTTGTCTTTCCAACCATAATAGCCCTCACTCCACAGGTCAGAGAACCAATGTGAGAATTCTGCCAATTTCTGAGTATATCTATCGCAATTATCCATTCTGGAGCTGGGGAAATATTCGGGGACCCACTCAACCTACTGTGAATCGCATACCAATCAAATTCCATTGATTACCTGTTCTCCATAAGCCCCTACTCTAACTGGAGGGCCACAATGTTTCTTGGGATCTCCTGGGATCAGTGTCATTTCAGAACCAGTATCTAATAGCCCCCAGAAAGCCTGATTATTTCCTTTCCCCAGTGTACAGTTACCCTTGTAAAAGTCCATAGGTCCCTCTGGGGAAGAATTGGAGAAAGACTAACAGCAAAACTTTTACGTGTCTTATCAAGGTCCTTCCTCAGGGGAACCCGGCCACCCCTTAATTCAAGGGGTCTGGAACTGTAAACTGTTTCAAGTCTGGAAATTGATTCACTGGCCATGATTGCCTTTTGCCATGATCCAATGCAGCCTTCCTATCATTTGTTTGAGGATTTTTCTGCTTATACAGATCAAACAGATGTGCAGTAGGTTTCCTATGTATTTCATCCCTGGAAACACCATGATTGATTAGCCAGAACCAAAGGTCCAAATGAGTTATAAATTCCACTTCTCTGCCAATTACGGGGTATGTCATTATAAACATTGTTTTGTCTACGCTGTCCATTATAATAACTATGATCTCCTTGTCTCTGGCGATTCAATCCTGCCACCTGGCCCTTGTTAACTTGGGGCCCAATTAAACCCATTGAAGTTAATTCATCAACAGCAGCATCTCCAACCCTAAGGTCTGCCCCAAGGAAAAGGGCAAGAACAAAACTCTTTAAATGTGCTGGTGCCCCTCTCACCAGTTTGTGTCTTATATCTTCTGGACCTTCCCACTGTGAAGGATTAGGTTTTACACAACATATCCACTCTAGCATTGCAATTTCCCTAAGCCTTAAAATCATTTCATCAACACTAAGCCAATGCATATCAGGCATCTCCAACTCCTTTTCAGTAGGCCATCTTTTGATAAATACTTCAGCCAACCAATCAAACAAACTTTTGACACCTTTTTTTAACTGTGACCTTCCATATTAAACATAGAATCTCCACTCAGAGGGCCCATGTCAATAAACTCAGCCTGCTTAGTTTTATGTTCCTTCCACCATTATCCCACACCCTTAAAATGCATTACCATGCACATTCCCCAGACTTCTGCTTGAATGAATTAGCAAACTCATTAAGCTCCTTATTAGTATAGTGTATTTCCTCATGGACTATACTTTTTACCTCCTCTCTAGGGGCCTGCTTTGCCTTGAGTCTGGTTATAGGTCTAAAAGAAACTATTGGTGGGCCCTGAGAAAAATCAGTATTGTCAGCAAAAGCCACTGCTGGTTTATCAGGCTCTGAGGGATTAATTTCCTCAGGTGGAGAAGGCATTATTTTAAGGGGTGGGGCTAAGGGTACTACTTCTTCAGGTGGAGCAAATCCTTGAAAATCTGAAGATTCAAAATTCTCAATTTCAACAGGGTCTTCTCAGACACCCCCATCCCAAGTTATAGGATCCCATTCTTTGCCAATTAATGCCCTTACTTTAAATGCTGACACCCTCTGAGGTTGAGGCTTAAATTTTCACTGTAATTCAGCCAACCTTATACTGAGGGCTTCAGTTAGATTTTCTGCTTCTTGAGCTCTATTGCTGCTAGAGAGTAGATTCTCTTCAAGGGCACACTTAGCAACTTTTAGATTGTTCACTTGCATCTGGAGCTGTTCGATTTTTATCACACAACTCCTTCCTTTCCTTCATTGTTTTTTCCTGAGATGCTAAGAGCAACCAGCCAGCAAAATTATTTTCTGATTTTTTACCCATCTTGGAGGAAGTATTGTATACCATCGAATCACCTAATTCATCAAGATAATCAAAGGCATTAACTTCTTTAAGCTTGAGTTATAGTTTCATCCACAGGTCTTCAATATTCTCTGAGCTCCCAGGAGGGAGAGAATATGGAGAGGTTTCAGTAGTTGAAGGTGCTGATGGATCAACCAACTATGTCCAAAATTTTAAAACATTCATCCTTATACTTCTGCTCCTCTAGAACCACTCCTGGTATGAACTTCTGTATTAGTTTTTGTTCTCTAGATTCCCAGAACATATGGGCAGTCTCTATATAGTTAGGGAAATTGTCGATGACTTACAGTCTGTAGTCCAACTCTCCCACAATGGTCAGCAGCAGCTGTGGATGGAAGTTCAAGGATCTAGCAGTTGCTCAGTCCTATGAGGCAAGCAGGCAAAGAAGAGTGAGTAAATCTTCCTTCCAATGTCTTTATATAGATCTCCTGTAGAGGGTGTCACCCAGATTAAAGGCATGTGCCACCATGCCTTTAATCCCAGATTATCTTGAACTTGGAGATCTCCTTGTCTTAATTTTCTGAAATTCATAGCCACTATGCTTCAAGATCTCCATGCCAAGATCCAGGTCATAAACTTATATCTATGAGCCTCCAGATTAGGATCATAGTTGAGCCTTACAATTCTAGATTGTAGTTCATTCCAGATATAGCCAAGTTGACAACCAGGAGTAGCCACTACAATACCCATATCCCTCCAGTAGAGATCTGGTTTCCCAAGAATGCTCTTACTTCTCAGACCACAGATGAGATCACCACTTTTGCTTAAGTAAGTGTCCACTCAGGGCAGAGTAGCTGGGGACAGAATCCTTCCAGTCTCCATGTCTGTGCCCTGGAGTCAAGGGTGTCCTACATAGCTCCATACTATATTCTCACCCAGGAGAGTGCTGGTCTCCCCAGGAGTGCTGACACAGGCCAATAGGACTAACAAGCTCAAGTCAGAGATAGTAAGACCAAATAACACCAGAGATAACCAGATGGTGAGAGGCAAGCAGAAGAACCTAAGCAACAGAAACTAAGTCTATTTGACATCATCAGAACCCAGTTCTGTCACCACAGCATGTCCTAGATATTCTAACAAACTGGGAAACCTCGATACTGTTTTAAAATCACATCTCGTGATGATTATAGAGGAAGTTCAGAAGGACACACATAACTCCCTTAAAGAAATATAGGAGAACACAGGTAAACAAGTAGAAGCCCTTAAAGAGGAATCACAAATTTTCCTTAAAGATTTACAGGATTTGCACAAGGGAGCTGGGAGGCTCTACAGCCTTCTGTGTACAGCCCACCAGTAGACAGTGATCTACCAGCAGCACTTTTACTCTGAGCTTGGAGGTGAGATCTGCACTTTATCTCTGCAGGAGAACAGCTAGGAGCACACGGGTCAAATAATCAGTAGAACAGCTGGGATGGAAGATTTCCAACTTAAAGGGCCAGTAAATGTCTTCAACAAAATTATAGAAGAAAACATCCCTAACTTAGAGAAAGAGATACCCATGAACATACAAGAAGCATTCAGAACTTCAAACAGACTGGGCCAGAACAGAAAGTACTTCTGGCACATAATAATCAAAACACTAAATGCACTAAACAAAGTAAAAATATTAAAAGCAATAAAGCAAAAAGGGTAAGTAACTTATAAAGGTAGACCTATCAGAATTACACCAGACTTCTCACCATGGACGATGAAAGCTAGAAGATCCTGGGTAGATGTCATGCAGAACCTAAGAGAACACAAGTGCCAGCCCAGACTACTATACCCAGCAAAACTCTCAATCACCATAGATGGAGAAACCAAGATATTCCATGATAAAACCAAATTTACGCAATATCTTCTCACATGTCCAGCCCTCCAAAGGATAGTAGATGGAAAACACCAACACAAGGAAGGAAACTATACCCTAGAAAAAGCAAGAAACTAATCTTCCAACAAACCCTAAAGAAGATATCCACACAAATATAAAAATAACATCAAAAATAACAGGAAGCAACAATCACTATTCCTTAATATTTCTTAAAATCAATGGACTCAATTCCCCAATAGAAAGACATAGGCTAACATAAATACTTTTCCTGTAAATCTTCAATTTTATCAGAAAATGTTTGTAATTCCTCTTTCAATTAATTTAGTAATCTTTTATATGTCTACCATTTTATCTGCATTATTTTTCATCATAATCTTCAATTTTAACATGATTTTCTATATATTTCTTCTATTTTATGAGAAATGTTTTCCATGTAAATCCCTGATTTTATCACATGTTTTTAATTCCACCTTCAATTAATTTAGAAAGGTTTTTCATGTCTACCATTTTATCCGTATAATTTTCCATGAAATACTCAATGTTAACTTGTTTTTCTATATATTTCTTGAATTTTTCAGAAATATTTTCCATGTAGATATTCAATTTTACCTGAAAATGTTCATAATTCCTCTTTCAATGAAGTTAGAATCATTTTTATGCCTATCATTTCATCTGTATAATTTTCCATGATAATCTTCCATCTTAACATGTTTTTCTATATATTTCTTCAATTTTATCAGAAATATTTCCCCCTCGTTCCAGCTTAGGCTTCAGTCCTGAGGTCTCTGGCGGTAGCCCTCGGACCTCTCCGCTTCCAGATCCAGATCGGCCTGAGCAGCAGCACCACATCTCCAGGTCCTGAAAGAGGCAGGTGGGGCTTCCAGGCAGCCAGGTCGGTGTGCTCCAGTGAATCCAGCAGGCCCCAGCAGGAGCCTTTGGTCACCTGCTTTAGGATCTGAACAGCCTGGGCCACAGCACTCCCTCTCCAGGAAGTGTGGGGGACCTGGTGTGCGCCCAGAGGCAGTCTGGGAGCTGACAGCACAGCTCTTTCCAGCTTAGGCTTCAGTCCTGAGGCCTCTGGTGATAGCCATCGGACCTCTACGCTTCTGGATCCAGATCAGCCTGAGCTGCAACACCACATCTCCAAGTCCTGAAAGAGGCAAGTGGGACTTCCTGGCGGCCAGCGGGGAGAAGTCGGTGTGCTCCAGTGAATCCAGCAGGCCCCAGCAGGAGCCTTCAGGTGTCTGCTTCGGGGTCTGGACAGCCTGGACAACAACACCATGTCTCCAGGCAGTGCAGGAGGTAAGCTGTGCACCAGAGGCCACCTGGGAAGGGGCAGCTTGCACTGGTGAGTCCAGCATTGACAACACCAACTAACACCAGTGAGAATTAGATGGCAAAAGGCAGATGCAGGAACGTCACTAACAGAAATCAAGGCAATATGGCAACATCTGAACCCAATTCTCCTCTAGCAGCATGTCCTGGATACCCCATCACACCAGTAAAACAAGATTTGGATTTAAAATCACTGGTCATGATGCTGGTACAGGAACACATGAAGGACATACTTAAAGAAATTCAGGAGAAAATGGATCAAAAGTTAGAAGCCCTTGCAAGGGAAACACAAAAATCATTTAAAGAAATCCAGGAGAATACAAAAGCCAATAATGAGGAAACACAAAAACACTTAAAGAAATACAGGAGAACTTTGGTCAACAGGCTGCGGTCATGAAAGAGGAAACACAAAAATCTCTTAAAGAATTACAGGAAAGCAAAAACAAGCAAGTGAAGGAGCTAAGCAAAACATCCAGGATCTAAAATCAGAAGTAGAAACAACTAAGAAAACTCAAAGGGAGTCAACTTTGGAGATAGAAAGCCTTGGGAAGAAATCAGTGGACATAGATGCAAATATCAACAACAGAATACAAGAGATAGAAGAAAGAATCTCAGATGCTGAAGATACCATAGAAACCATGGACTCAACAGTTAAAGAAAATGCAAAAAGCAAAAAGCTTGTAACCCAAAATATCCAGGAAATCCAGGACACAATGAGAAGACCAAACCTAAGGATTATAGGCATAGATGAGAGTGAACATTTACAACTTAAAGGGCCAGCAAATATCTTCAATAAAATTATGGAAGAAAACTTCCCTAACCTAAAGAGAGAGATGCCAATGAATATACAAGAAGCCTACAGAACTCCAAACAGACTGGACGAGAACAGAAATACTTCCTGTCACATAATAATCAAAACACCAAATGTACTAAACAAAGAAGGAATATTAAAGGCAGTAAGAGAAAAAGGCCAAGTAACATATTAAGGAAGACCTATCAGAATCACAGTAGCCTTTTCACCTGAGACTATGAAGGCTAGAAGATCCTGGGCTGATCTCATGCAGACTCTAAGAGAACACAAATGCCAGCCAAAACTACTTATCCAGCAAAACTCTCAATCACCGTAGATGGAGAAACTAAGATATTCCATTTCAAAACCAAGTTTACCCAATATCTATCCACAAACCCAGCCCTAAAAAGGATAATAGGAGGAAAACACCAATACAGGGAGGGAAACTTCACCCTGGAAAAAGCAAGATAGTAACCTTTCATCAAACCCAAAAGAAGTTAAGCAATCAAATTTAAAACATAACGTCAAAAATGACAGGAAGTAACAATCACTATTCCTTAATATCTCTTAACATCAATGGACTCAATGCCCCAATAAAAAGACATAGACTAACTGACTGGATACGTAAACAGGACCCTACATTTTGCTGCTTACAGGAAACACACCTAAGGGTCAAAGACAAACACTACCTTAGAGTAAAAGGCTAGAAGACAATTTTACAAGAAAATGGTCTCCGGAAACAAGCTGGAGTAGCCATTTTAATATCATATAAAATTGAATTTCAACCCAAAGTCATCAAAAGAGACCCTGAGGGACACTTCTTGCTGGTCAAAGGAAAAATACAACAAGAAGAACTCTCAATCCTGAACATCTATGCGCCAAATGCAAGGGCACCATTATTCGTAAAAGAAACTTTATTAAAGCTCAAAGCACACATTGTACCTAACACAATAATTGTGGGTGACTTCAACACTGCACTTTCCTCAATGGACCGATCAGGAAAACAGAAACTAAACAGGGACATAATGAAATTAATTGAAGCTTTGGACCAATTAGATTTAACATATATATATATATATATATATATAACATTCTATCCTAAAACAAAAGAATATACCTTTTTCTCAGCACCTCATGGTACCTTCTCCAAAATCGACCATATAATTGGTCACAAGACAGACCTCAACAAATATAAGAAGATCGAACTAATCCCATGCCTCCTATCACATCACTATGGAGTAAAAGTGGTCTTCAATAGCAACAAAAACAACAGAAACCCCACATACACGTGGAAATTGAACAATATTCTACTCAATGATACCTTGGTCAAGGAAGAAATAAAGAAAGAAATTAAAGACTTTTTAGAACACAATGAAAATGAAAACACAACATACCCAAATCTATGGGACAAAATGAAAGCAGTGCTAAGAGGAAAACTTATAACCCTGAGTGCCTCCAAAAAGAAAATGGAGAGAGCATTCATTACCAGCTTAATGACACACCTGAAAGCCCTGGAACAAAAAGAAGCTATTTCACCCAGGAGGAGTAGAAGACAGGAAATCATCAAACTCAGGGCCGAAATCAATCAAGTAGAAACAAAGAGAACCATACAAAGAATCAACAAATCCAGGAGCTGGTTCTTTGAGAAAATCACACAAAGATCCAACAAAGAAAGAGAGGTTCAGACCAATTTCCCTTATGAACATCGATGCAAAAATACTCAATAAAATTCTTGCCAACCGAATCCAAGAACACATCAAAACGATCATCCACCATGATCAAGTAGGCTTTATCCCAGGAATACAGGGTTGGTTCAATATACGGAAATCCATCAATGCAATCCACTACATAAACAAACTCAAAGAACAAAACCACATGGTCATTTCATTGGATGCTGAAAAAGCATTTGACAAAATTCAGCATCCTTTCATGCTTAAAGTCTTGGAGAGAACAGGAATTCAAGGCCCATACCTAAACATAGTAAAAACAATATACAGCAAACCGGTAGCCAGCATCAAACTAAATGGAGAGAAACTTGAAGCAATCCCACTGAAATCAGGGACCAGACAAGGCTGCCCCCTTTCTCCTTATCTTTTCAATATTGTACTTGAGGTACTAGCTCGGGCAATTAGACAACATAAGGAGGTCAAAGGGATAAAAATTGGAAAGGAAGAAGTCAAACTATCATTATTTGCAGACGACATGATAGTCTACCTAAGTGACCCAAAAAACTCCACTAGAGAACTTCTACAGCTGATAAACAACTTCAGCAAAGTGGCAGGTTATAAAATCAAGTCAAGCAAATCAGTGGCCTTCCTATACTCAAAGGATAAGCAGACTGAGAAAGAAATTAGGGAAATGACCCCCTTCACAATAGCCACAAACAGTATAAAGTATCTTGGGGTGACTCTTACCAAACATGTGAAAGATCTGTATGACAAGATCTTTAAGACTCTGAAGAAGGAAATGGAAGAAGACCTCAAAAAATGGGAAAACCTCCCATGCTCATGGATCGGTAGAATCAATATAGTTAAAATGGCCATTTTGCCAAAAGTAATCTACAGATTCAATGCAATACCCATCAAAATCCCAACTCATTTCTTCACAGAGTTAGAAAGAACAATTCTCAAATTCATCTGGAATAACAAAAAACCCAGGATAGCTAAAACTATTCTCAGCAACAAAAGAAATTCTGGGGGAATCAGTATCCCTGACCTCAAGCAATACTACAGAGCAATAGTGTTAAAAACTGCATGGTATTGGTACAGTGACAGTCAGGAGGATCAATAGAACAGGATTGAAGATCCAGAAATGAACCCACACACCTATGGCCACTTGATCCTCGACAAAGAGGCTGAAAACATCCAATGGAAAAACATAGCCTTTTCAACAAATGGTGCTGGTTCAACTGGAGGTCAGCATGCAGAAGAATGCGAATTGATCCATCCTTGTCTCCTTGTACCAAGCTCAAATCCAAATGGATAAAGGACCTCCACATAAAGCCAGACACTCTGAAGTTAATAGAAAAGAAACTGGGGAAGACCCTTGAGGACATCAGTACAGGGAGAAAGTTTCTGAACAGAACACCTATAGCGTATGCTCTAAGAGCAAGAATTGACAAATGGGACCTCTAAAATTACAAAGTTTCTGTAAGGCAAAGGACACCATCAAGAGGACAAATCGGCAACCAACAAACTGGGAAAAGATCTTCACCAATCCTACATCAGATAGAGGGCTAATATCCAATATACATAAAGAACTCAAGAAGTTAGACTCCAGAAAACCAAACAACCCTATTAAAAAATGGGGTACAGAGTTAAACAAAGAATTCTCACCTGAAGAACATCGGATGACGGAGAAGCATCTTAAAAAATGCTCAACTTCGTTGGTCATTAGGGAAATGCAAATCAAAACAACCCTGAGATTTCATCTTACACCAGTCAGAATGGCTAAGATTAAAAATTCCAGAGATAGCAGGTTTTGGAGAGGGTGCGGAGAAAGAGGAACACTCCTCCACTGCTGGTGGGGTTGCAAATTGGTACAACCACTCTGGAAATCAGTCTGACGGTTCCTCAGAAAACTGGGCACCTCACTTCCAGAAGATCCTGCTACACCACTCCTGGACATATACCCAGAAGATTCCCCACCATGTAATAAGGATACATGCTCTACTATGTTCATAGCAGCCCTATTTATAATTGCCAGAAGTTGGAAAGAACCCAGTTATCCCTCAACAGAAGAGTGGATGCAAAAACTGTGGTATATCTACACAATGGAGTACTATTCAGCCTTTAGAAAAAATGAATTCATGAAATTCTTAGGCAAATGGATGGAGCTGGAAAACATCATACTAAGTGAGGTAACCCAGACTCAAAAGGTGAATCATGGTATGCACTCACTAATAAGTGGATATTAACCTAGAAACCTGGATTACCCAAAACATAATCCACACATCAAATGAGGTACAAGAAGAAAGGAGGAGTGGCCCCTGGTTCTGGAAAGACTCAATGAAGCAGTATTCGGCAAAACCAGAACGGGGAAGTGGGAAGGGCTGGGTGGGAGGACAGGGGGAGAGAAGGTGGCTTCCGGGACATTTTGGGAGTGGGGGGGCTAGGAAAGAGGAAATCATTTGAAATGTAAATAAAAAATATACCGAATAAAAAAATTTAAAAAAAAAAGAAATATTTCCCATGTCAATCTTCAATTTTATCATAAAATGTTTTTATTTCCCTTAAAAGGAACTAATAATAATCCTTAATAATAAAATGATATAACAATAATAATAATAATGATAAAAGATCATGGTTTTCTTTTTTTTTTTGTGACCATATGTGTATGGATTCATTTCTGTGTTTTCAATTCTATTCTCTTGATCTACATGACTGTCACTGCACAAATAACATGCAGTTTTATTTATTTATTTTTATTGTATATATTTTTCTATATTCTTTTTTAACATTCCAAATGATTTCCCCCTTTCCCAGTCCCCCCTCCCTATATGTCCCATAAACCTTCTCTCCACCCATTCTCCAATCACCTCTCTCCTTTTTCTCTGTCCTTATACTCCCCTCAAATGCTAGATCAAGCCTTTCCAGGATCAGGACCCTCTCCTTACTTCTTCATGGGAGTCATTTGTTATGCTAATTGTGCCTTGGGTATTCAGAGCTTCTGGGCTAAGTAATATCCACTTATCAGAGATTGTAATCCATGTATATTCTTTTGTGACTGGGTTACCTCACTTACGATGATATTTTCCAGATCCAAACTTTTGCCTAAAAATTTCATGAAGTCATTGTTTTTAATAGCTGAATAGTACTCCATTGTGTAAATATACCACATTTTCTGTATCCATTCCTCCACTGAGGGATATCTGGGTACTTTCCAGTTTCTGGCTATTATAAATAAGGCTGCTATGAAGATAATGGAGCATGTGTCTTTATTGCATGCTGGGGAATCCTCTGGGTATATGCTCAGGAGAGGTATAGCAGGGTCCTCTGGAAGTGTCATGTCCATTTTCTGAGGAACTGCTCGACTGATTTCCAAAGTGGTTGTACCATCTTACAACCCCACCAGCAGTGGAGGAGTGTTCCTCCTTCTCCACATCCTCGCCAACACCTGCTGTCTCCTGAGTTTTTAACCTTAGCCATTCTGACTGGTGTGAAGTGAAATCTCAGGGTTGTTTTGGTAAAAGATCATGCTTTTGAAGAAAACAAAGTAAGGAAGTTAGAAAGTGAAGTGTGTAAACAAATTGGTAGCGAGCATTTAAAAAAAACAAAAACATTTATGGGAAAATACAATCAATTGAACAAATGTGGAGACCAAACCGAAAAATAATAGGGGTAGAAGAGAGTGAAAATTCCCAACTCAAAGGGCCAGCAAGCATCTTTAGCAAAATTATAGACAAAAACTTTCTTAAGTTAGAGATGCCCATAAACATACAAGAAGCCTACAGAACAGTAAACAGATGTAATCAGAAAAGAAATTCCTCCTACCATGTAAAAATTAAAACTTGAAATGCATGGAACAAAGAAAGAATATAGGAAGCTGTAAAGGAAAAATGTCAAGTAACATGTAAAGGGAGACCCATCAGAAGGACACAGACTTCTCAACAAACAATCTAAAAGAAGATCCCAGGAAGATGTCATACAGACTCCAAGAGAACACAAATGCTAGCCCAGGCTACTATACCCAGTAAAAATCTCAATTACCATAGATGGCAAAACCATGATATCCCATGACAAAATCAAATTTAAACAAGATCTGTCCACAAATCCAGTCCTACAAAGGATAATTGATGGAAAACTCGAACACAAGGAGGGAAACTACACCCTAGAATCTCTTGACATCAATGAACTCAATTCTCCGATAAAAAGACATAGACTAACAGATTGGATATGTAAACAGTGCTGGAAAGACTAAGTGTAGCAGGATAGGGCAAAACCAGGACAGGGAAGTGGGAAGGGGTGGATGGGAGAAAAGGGGTGAGGGAAGAGGGCTTATGGGACTTTTGGGGAGTGGGGGGCCAGAAAAGGGGAAATCATTTGAAATGTAAATAAAAAATTTATCGAATAAAAAAAAGAAAAAAATGGAAAAAATAGTACTGAACATTTTGTTGCATATAGGAAACACACTTCAGTGACAAAGATAGACACTATTTCAGAATAAAAAGCTGGAAAATGCTGCTGCTTTGTCTTTCTGCTGGGGCAGACTCTTGCCTGTCCTGCTCCAGTGAAGACACCATACCCTGATCCATCCTAAAGCAACTACTTCACTCTGAGCAGTTGGTAAGAACCCACACTCCAGAATTCCAGAGCTGCTGCTGAGATTCCAGTGAACTTAGGACCCTTCACCCACTGAAATATCTGCCCTTCAGAATACAAGTCTCCTTCCATCCTTTACACTCTTTCCATGGCCTGGACTTTTCTGCTGGGGCAGTCTCTTAGCTGGTCTGCTCCAGTGAAGATATGATATCCTGACACATCCTAGAGGGTCTGCTGCACTCTTAACATTTGAGGACTTGCTGCAATCAAGAGCAGAAGAGGACTTGCTGCACTCAGAGCAGTTGATGATCCACTGCTCTCAGAGTAGTTGAGGATCAGCTGCACTCAGCAGCTGGACAACATCATGACTGGTCCACTGAAGACCCAACAGTCTGAAGGCCTCCAGGGAGATCTACTACATCCAGGGCAACAGATGAGCAGCTTCTCTGCCCCTGTAAAGAGTCCCCAGGTGGAAGGCCCCCCAGGTGGTCTGCTACAACCTAGGCTGCAGGCCTACCAGGAGGCCTGAAGCAACCCAGGGACAAAAAGTCAGTCTCCAGACAGTCACTCAGACCAACAAACACCAGGAATATCCAGGAGGTGAAAGACACGCACAAGAATTTAAGCAGCAGAAGTCAATATACGTGGGCGTCATCAGAACTCAGTTCTCCCACCACAGCAAGTCCTGAATACAATATACCTGAAAAATCAGGAAACTGACCTAAAATCCTATCTCATGAAGATGATATAGTCGTTTAAGGAAGATATCAATAACTCACTGAAGGAAATACAGGAAAACACAGGTAAATGGGTGAAGGAATTGAATACATCTATCCAAGACCTAAAAGTGGAAGTAGAAGCAGTAAAGAAAACACAAATGGAGACAAACCTGGAAATAGAAAACCTAGGAAAGAGGTCAGGAATTACAGATGTAAGTATCACCAAAAGAATACAAGAGATAGAAGAGAGAGGCTCACATGTAGAAGACATTGTAGAAGTGATTGGCACAGCTGTCAAAGAAAATTCAAAGCAATGAAAAAAATGCTGGAACAATTGGAGGTCAGCATGCACAAGAATGCGAATTGATCCATTCTTATCTCCATGAACTAAACTTCACTCCAAGTGGATCAAGAGCTCCATGTAAAACCAGACACACTGAAACTAATAGAAAAGAAACTGGGGAAGACCCTAGAGGACATGGGCACGGGGGGAAAAGTTCCTGAACAGATCACCAATAGCTTATGCTCTAAGATCAAGAATTGACAAATGGGACCTCATAAAATTACAAAGTTTCTGTAAGGCAAAGGACATTGTTAAAAGGACAAAATGGCAACCATCAAATTGGGAAAGGATATTCACCAACCATACATCTGATAGAGGGCTAATATCCAAAATATACAAAGAACTCAAGAAGTTAGACCCCAGGGAATCAAATAAACCTATTAGAAACCCTGAGATTTTACCTTACAGCAGTCAGAATGGCTAAGGTCAAAAACTCAGGTGACTGCAGGTGTTGGAGAGGATTTGGAGAAAGAGGAACACCCCTCCACTGCTGGTGGGGCTGTAAGATGGTACAACCACTTTGGAAATCAGTCTGGTGGTTCCTCAGAAAACTGGACATGACACTTCTGGAGGACCCTGCTATACCTCTCCTGGGCATATACCCAAAGGATTCCCCGGCATGCAATAAAGACACATGCTCCATTATGTTCATAGCAGCCTTATTTATAATAGCCAGAAGCTGGAAAGAACCCAGATGCCCCTCAAAGGAGGAATGGATACAGAAAATGTGGTATATTTACACAATGGAATACTACTCAGCAATTAGAAACAATGAATTCACAAAATTTTTAGGCAAATGGTTTGATCTGGAAAATATCATCCTAAGTGAGGTAATCCAGTCACAAAAGAATACACATGGAATGCAATCTCTGATAAGTGGATATTAATTAGCCCAGAAGCCCTGAATACCCAAGGCACAAATCGCATAACAAATGACTCCCATGAAGAAGTATGGAGAGGGTCCTTATCCTGGAAAGGATTGATCTAGCATTGGAGGGGAATATAAGGACAGAGAAAAAAATGAGGGAGGTGATTGGAGAATGGATGGATAGAAGAAGGTTTATGGGACATATGGGGAGGGGGAAACTCTGAAAGGGGAAATCATTTGGAATGTAAACAAAGAATATAGAAAATAAAAATATTTTAAAAAAAAGAACTCAAGAAGAAAATCACCAGCACACCAAACAACCCAATCAAAAATGGGGTATAGAAAAAAAAAGAGTAAGTCTTAAAAAAATGGGGTATAGAAATAAACATATTTCTCAACTGAGGAATTTCGGATGGCTGAGAAGCAACTAAAAAGCGATTAAAGACCTTAGTGATCAGAGAAATGCAAATCAAAATGATTCTGAAATTCCACATTACACCAATCAGAATGGCTAAGATCAAATCCACAGATGACAACAGAAGTTGGAGAGGATGTGGAGAGAGAAGAACAACACTCTTCTATTTCTGGTAGGATTGCAAACTGGTACAACCACTCTGGAAATCAATCTGGAGGTTCCTCAGAAAACTGGAAACAAATCTACCTGAAGATCCAGCTATACCACTCTTAGGAATATACCCAAAGATGTGCCACCATGCCACATGGGCACATGTTCTACTATGTTCATAGCAGCCTTATGTGTGATAGCCAGAAACTGGGAAAAAAAAAACCCAAATGTCCCACAACATAAGAATGGATGCACAAAATGTGGTTTGTTTACACAATGGAATACTACTCAGCTATTAAGAGTGAGGACATCCCGTGCTTTGCAGGCAAATGGATGGAACTAGAAAATATTATCCTGAGTGAGGTAACTCAGTCCCAAAAGGGCATGAATGGTATGTACTTACTAATAAGTGGATGATAGCCAACAGAAAAAGTACAGAGTTACCAAGATAGAGTCTACAGAACTCAAAAAGATCAAGTAGAATTGCTAAATGAAGATGACTTAGTTCCACTTGGGAGGGAGTACAAAGCAATGACAAGTGGGGAGGGAAAATGGATGTGGGTAGTGTGAGAGAGTGGAGCAGAGAGGGTAACCTGATATGGCATTGGTGAGGGAAAATGACTGAATCCAGGAGGGCCAGCAGAAAGAATGGAAACAGGCAACCTTGAGAGTTAGGAGGTTTGGGGGACCCTCCAGAATGCACCAGAGACCTGGGAGTTGAGAGACTCTTACGAATCAAAGGAAGGGCATTAGATGAAATGCCTGAGAGTAGGGTGATAGAACTTATAGAGCCCATCTCCAGAAAGAAGACAGGGTATCAAATGTGGGAGTGGGGGCCATCCCACAACCACAACTCTAACCCATAATTGTTGCTGTTTGAAAGAATTACGGGAATGGAAATGGAGAGAATCCTGAGGAAAACAAGATCCAATGACAGGCCCAAAGTGGAATCCAGCTCAAGTGGAGGTCTCAAGGCCTGACACGATTAACTGAGGCTATGGAGCCTTCACAAAAATGGACCTAACCTATCTGCACTCTAGAAGACCTAACAAAGAGCTGACAGAGTCAGATGCAAAACTGCACCCAACAAATAGACAGAAGCATCTGATCCCAGTTGTTGAATTAGGGAAGGTTGAAAGAAGATAAGGAGAATGGCAATCCTGTAGGAGGACCCCCCACCCCCGAGATCTCTCAAACACTGGAGTACCAAACATGCAGCATATATCACTTGACATGAGGCCCCAAACATACATACAGGAGAGGACTGCCAGGATTGTGTTCATTCAGAGATGATGCACCAGACGCTCAAGAGACTGCATGCCCCAGGGAGTTTAGAGGTCAGGTAGGGTGGTGGGTGGGGATATCCACATGGAGACAGGGGTTGGGGAGGAAGTATGAAGTATGGGATGTGGAACACTCAGAGGGTCAATGGGGGGATAAAATATGGAGTGTATTAAATAAATAAGTACAGTAAAAATAAATAAACAAATATAAGAAATGCACAATGTAAAATATTCCTAATCCAAAATATCTAGGAAATCCATGACACAATGAAAGAGCAAATCTAAGAATAATAGGTATAAAAGAGCAAAGTTTCCTACCACAAAGGGCCAGTAAATATCTTCAACAAAATTACAGAAGCAAACTTCCCTAACCTAAAGAAAGAGATTCCCATGAAAACATAAGAAGCCTACAGAACATTAAACAGATGGGACCAGAAAATAAATTTCTCCCATCACATAATAAGAGGGGGTTGGGGAATAGGTATGGGATGTGGAACAGTTGGAGGGTGAATGGGGGTGTGGGGAATAAAATATGGATTGTAAAAAAATTAATATAAAAGTCTGGAAATTGGGACAATTCCATGCCAATGATCCCAAGAAACAAGCTGGAGTAGCCATTTTAATATTGAATACAATTGACTTTCAATCAAAGTTACCAAAAAAGATAAGGAAGCACACTTCATACTCATCAAAGGAAAAACTACCAAGAAGAACTCTCAGTTCTGAACATCCTATGCTCCAAATGAAAGGGCACCCACATATATAAAAGAAACTTTACTAATGCTCAAAACACACATTGAACCTCACACCAATAATAGTGGGAGACTACAACACCACATTCTGTAATGGACAGATCATGGAAACAGAAACTAGATAGAGACAAAGTGAACCTAACAGAAGTTACATGACCAAATGGATTTTACAGATATCTATAAAAAATCATGCTAAAACAAAAGAATACAAATTCTTCTCAGCACCTGATGGTACCTTCTCCAAAACTGACAAAAACATGGTTAACAGATACAAGAAGATTGAAATAATCCCATGCACCACAGACTAAGGCTGGTTGGTATTCAATAAGAAATCAAACAAACAAACAAAAGAAAGCCCACATACACAAAGAAGCTGTATAATGCTGTGCTCAATGATAAATTTGTTAAGGAAGAAGTAAAGAAGGGAATTAAAGACTTTTTAGAATTTAATGAAAGTGAAAGTGCTATGTATCCAAACTTATGGGAAACAATGAAAGCAGTGCTAAGAGGAGGTGCTAAGTCATAGGTGTGAGTGCCTCCAAAAAGAAACTGGTGACAGCATACACTACAAAGTTAACAGGACACATGAAAGCTCTAGAACAAAAAGAATAAAAAACATAGACTACTAATAGATGGCAGGAAATAATCAAACTCAGGCCTGAAATCAATCAAATAGAAACAAAAAGAACTATACAAAGAATCAACAAAACCAGGAGCTGCTTCTTTGTGAAAATCAACAAGATATATTAATCCTTAGTCAGACTAACCAGAGAACACAGAGACAGTATCCAAATCTATAAAATCAGAAATGAAAATGGAGAAATATCAAGAGAAATTGCAGAAATTCTGAAAATCATCAGATACTACTATTAAAGTCTATACTCAACAAAACTGTAAAATCTGGATAGAGTAGACAATTTTCTAGACAGATACCAGGTACAAAAGTTAAATCAGGATCAGATACACAGTCTAAACAGTCCCATAACCCCTAAATAAATAGACACAGTAATTAAAACTCTCCTAACTAAATAAAAACTGAACAAAAAACCCGAAACAACAGCAATAACAACAACAACAACAACAACAACAAACAAAAACCCTCAGGACTAGATAGGTTTACTACAGAATTTTACCAGACCTTAAAAAAAGACCTAATAGCAGTACTCTTGAAACTATTCCACAAAATAGAAGCAGAAAGAACACTACTCAATTTGGTCTACAAAGCCACAGGAACACTGACACCAAAACCACACAAAGACCCTCTCGGAAACCTAATTCAAACACCATTAAAATGATCATTCACCACTATTAATCAGGCTTCATCCCAGGGATGCAGGACCGGTTCAATATATGGAAATTCATCAATGTAATCCACTACATAAGCAAAATGAAAGAAAAATGCCACATAATCATTTCATTAGATGCTGAAAATGTATTTGACAAATTTCAACATCCCTCCATATTAAGCCTTGGAAATATCAGTAATTCAAGGCCCATACCTAAGCATAGTAAAAAGCAATACACAGCAAACCAGTTGTCAACATCAAACTAAATGGAGAGAAACTTGAAACAATATCACTAAAATCAGGGAATAGAAAAGGCTTCCCACTGTTTCCCTATCTATTCAATATAGTACTTTATGTCCTAGCCAGAGCAATCAGATCACAAAAGGAGAAAGGAAGAAGTCAAAATATCACTATTTGCAGATGATATGATCGTATATTTAAGCCACCCCCAAAATTCCATCAGAGAATTTCTAAAGCTGATAAACAACTTCAGCAAAGTGGCTGGATATAAAAGTAACTCAATCAGTAGCCTTCCTTTACTCAAAGGATAAACAAGCTGAGAAAGAAATTAGGGAAACGACACCCTTCACAATAGTCACAAATAATATTTCATACCTTGGTGTGACTCTAGACAAGCAAGTAAAAGATCTGCATGACAAGAACTTCAAGCCTCTGAAGAGAGAATTCAAAAATGATCTCAGAAGATGGAAAAATGGCCATCTTGCCAAAATTAATCTACAGATTCAATGCAATCCCTATCAAAATTCCAAATCAATTTCTCATAGAGCTAGAAAGAGCGATCTGAAAATTCATTTGGAATAACACAAACCTGACAGGAGCCATTTTCACATAGATCTCAAAACCTCTTCCTTTTGTCATCCATGCTCAAACTTGCTTTTAGAAAGAAAAATACTAGCTTTCAAGTTCGCCAAGTAGCCAGGTGGTCAGCACATACAGAGCTCACCTGAGTGGGGTAGAACAAACAGAGCTCACTTGTGGTTAGGCTACCATAGCAACTCCTTTCCACTTCACCTCCTTGTGATCATTTTATTGAGTCAATTTCCTGCAGCAATAGCCAGCTTTTCCATGAGATTCTGAGAGACAATTAGGAGAAACTGTTCCCGAGAAACAATGCTTACCTCCTGAGGAAACAATGCTTGCCTCCAGGAATGAAGCCAATTTAGAGGAGGAAGCGGTGAGATCTCGTGACACAGACCCACCTAAGGTTGCTGTTCCCACTACTACCATTGCCTTTGCTTTACCACCTCCAATAATAGACTTGGTTCCACCTTTTGTCCCTCGGCCTTGTGGGCCTTTTTATGAGGCTTTTACTTCTCCCTCAGTTTCTGCCACCTGCAGGAGAGTCATTGAAGAGATTTCTTCTCTCTGCAAAATGGTAGAAAGCCTTAGGGATTTGCATTTCCCTAATGACTAATGATGTTGAGCATTTCTTAAGGTGCTTCTCGGCCATCCGAATTTCTTCAGGTGAAAATTCTTTGTTTAGATCTGTACCCCATTTTTTAATAGCGGTATTTGGTTCCCTGGGGTCTAACTTCTTGAGTTCTTTGTATATGTTGGGTATTAGCCCTCTATCAGATGTAGGGTTGGTGAAAATCTTTTCCCAATTTGTTGGTTGCCATTTTGTCCTTTTGACAGTGTCCTTTGCCTTACAGAAACTTTGTAATTTTATGAGGTCCCATATGTCATTTCTTGATCTTAGAGCATAAGCTATTGGAGTTCTGTTCAGGAACTTTTCCCCTGTGCCCATGTCCTCAAGGGTTTTCACCTCACACCAGTCAGAATGGCTAAGGTTAAAAACTCAGGAGACAGCAGGTGTTGGTGAGGATGTGGAGAAAGAGGAACACTGCTCCACTGCTGGTGGGGTTGTAAGATGGTAACACCACTTTGGAAATCAGTCTGGTGGTTCCTCAGAAAACTGGACATGACACTTCCAGAGGACCCTGCTATACCTCTCCTGGGCATATACCCAAAGGATTCCCGGCATGCAATAAAGACACATGCTCCATTATGTTCATAGCAGCCTTATTTATAATAGCCAGAAGCTGCAAAGAAACCAGATGTCCCTCAATGGAGGAATGGATACAGAAAATGTGGTGTATTTACACAATGGAATACTACTCAGCAATTAAAAACAATGAATTCATGAATTTTTAGGCAAATGTTTGGATCTGGAAAATATTATCCTAAGTGAGGTAACTCAATCACAAAAGAATACACATGGAATGCAATCTCTGATAAGTGGATATTAACTAGTCCAGAAGCTCTGAATACCCAAGGCACAATTAGAATAACAAATGACTCCCATGAAGAAGTAAGGAGAAGGTCCTGATCCTGGAAAGGCTTGATCTAGCATTGGAGGGGAGTATCAGTACAGAGAAAAAGGAGAGAGGTGATTGGAGAATGGGTGGAGAGAAAAAGGTTTATGGGACATATGGGGAGGGGGTAACTCTGAAAGGGGAAATCATTTGCAATGTAAACAAAGAATATAGAAAATAAAAATATATAATAAAAAAAGAAAGGCACATGTCATCATGCCCAGCCAGAGAGAGAGAGAGAGAGAGAGAGAGAGAGAGAGAGAGAGAGAGAGAGACAGAGAGACAGAGAGACAGAGAGACAGAGAGACTGGAGGCCCCGTGGAGTTTAGAGGTCAGATGGGGTGGGGGTGCGTACAGATGGGGATAGGAGGGAGGGGAGGAGGTATGGGATGTGGAACAGTCTAAGGGTGGACTGGGGGGAATAAAATATGAAGTGTAAGAAATTTAACTAATTAATTAAAATTAAAAAAAAATAAAATCTGCAGTCACAACCTGTGGACTGCTCCTTTTACTTTGGCACTCTTAGAATCTTCCATGGAAGGCTGGTTCACACTTAAGGAATTTATTCAACTTGCCCTAGCTGAGCTGAGCTCTCTGGGGGAGAATTTGTTCTCTGGAAGTCAGAGGCAGCTGAAGTGGCCAGAGAAATTGAATATAAAAACTGCTCACAGGCAGAGTGTAAGTTCTGGACTGCAAAGAAACTCCTGGGTGATTCTCCTTTAAATACATTAGAAGCCCAAATGAAATATCCCCCAGGACTCCTGGCTCAAGTAAGACAAGTCTTTCTCATAGCATGGCGAAAATTACTACTTAAAACACAGTCACCTGCTACTGTAACTAAGGTTCTTCCGGGACCAGATGAACCACCTTACTGAGACTGCTGAGCATATCTTTGGGCCCCAGGACCCTTATAGTCCATTCCTCAAACAGCTTGTCTTTGAGAATGCAAGCCCAGTCTGCCAGGATGTGCTTAAACATCATCATTCTAAATCCTTGGCAGAATACATTGCTAATGTACAGGTGTGGGACCCAACCATGCCATAGGGCTGGCAATAGGAGTTTTGCTTCAGAAAGCAGGCATTCTGACACAGTCAAAGACTTGCTTTAATTGGCAACAGCCTGGACACTTTCAATGTGAATGTCCTCATCCCTGAGCCACCAGAAATTCTTTGCCCCAAACTTCAGCTCCTCAATCCACAGGTCCACCTGCCCTAAGGCAAAGACCTCCAACTACCGGTTGTCCTCGCTGCTGCAGAGGTTGCCATTGGCAACGGGAATGCTGTTCTAAGACAGATAATTTTGGCCATCCTCTCCCTCCCTGGCCATCTGGAAACGCCCTGGGAGGGCAGCCACCGGCCCCCTACCCAAGGACGAACCCCAGGGCCATTGGGTTTGTCCCACAACAACAATTATCAGTGCTTCCAGCCAACAGACCTGTTCAATCTCCCAACTGTGACAGGCCACGCCAAGCAGCGTAGGCCTGGACTTGTGCACCACCACCAGCTCAATATTAATGCCTGAAGATGGTGTGCAGGTATTTCCAACCAGAGTTTACAGTCCCCTGCCACCCGGGACATTTGGCTTGGTCGTAGGAAGGGCATCCTTGTCTAAGGAGGATTTCAAGTTATTTCCACTCCTGTAGATGCGCCACATGATGGTGAAATTGTAGTTCTAGCCAGAGTCTTAGAAGGACTTATGTCCATCACTCCAGGAAAGCCTATAGCTCAGTTATTCCTCCTTCCACAAGCTGCCTTCCACAATCCTGTTAATAAGGAACACAGAGGCCAGGGAGAAATGGGAATAGCAGATGTGTTCTGGGCACACAAGACTACACCTTCCCGCCTCATGCTCACTTTGAAATTGGATGGCAAGGCTTTTACAGGTCTCCTCGACTCAGGAGCAGATGCTACTGTCATTTCTTCAAAACATTGGCCTAGTAGCTGGCCATTGACAGTCTCTATAATACATCTGTAAGGTATAGGCCACTCCAATAACCCACAGATCAGTGCCAAGACACTTACTTGGACAGATCAGGAAGGAAATTTGGGGACAGTCACCCCTTTTGTCATCAGGGACCTCCCTGCTAGCCTTTGGGCTAGCAAATGAACATTTTCTTTCTCAAATGAACATTATCATGTGCAGCCCTAGTGAAGTCGTTACCAAACAAATGTTGTCACAAGGGTTCCTCTCAGGACGCAGAGTGGGTAAGGAAGCTCAATGCATTTGATGCCCAATACAAGTCCAACAAAGACCAGATAGTCAGGGACTGGGCTTCCCAGGTTTGGGTTTTTCCTAATGGCCACTGTCATATCTGCACCCCTCCCCACTCATGCAGATAAGATCTGCTAGAAGGACTCCCCTCCTGTGTGGGTTGATCAGTGGACCCTAACTGAAGAAAAATTAAAAGCAGCTGGAAAGCTGGTGCAGGAGCAGCTCGTTGCCGGCCATATAGAATCTTCTTCTCCTTGGAACACACCCATCTTTGTAATTAAGAAAAAGTCGGGTAGATGGAGAGTACTGCAAGATCTCAGGGCTGTCAATAAAGTCATGATCCCTATGGGGGCTCTTCAGCCTGGTCTTCCTACCCTGGCAGCTATTCCCAAAGACCTTTTAAAAATTGTTATTGACTTAAAGGATTGTTTCTTCACTATTCCCTTACATCCTGATGACTGCCCTCATTTTGCTTTCAGTCTCCCACAAATGAATTTTCAGGGACCCATGGATCAGTTCCAGTGGCGAGTACTTCCCCAGGGCATGGGTAATAGTTCTACCCTGGCCCAGAAGTATGTTGCTTAAGCCATCTACCCCATTCGTAAAGCATGGCCACAAATTATCTTCATTACCTGGATGATATTTTTCTTGGAGCTACTACTGAGGCTCAAGCCTTACAATGCTTCCAGCAACTCCAGACAACTTTGTCCTCTCGAGGTTTGAAAATTGACCCTAATAAGATTCAATTCCAAGCTCCTTACTTTTATTTAGACTTTCAGCTTGCACAAGATTGTGTCCTTACCCCAAAGATAGAACTCCATTTAGCTTCCCTAAAAGCTTTTCACGACTTTCAGCAACTTTTGGGTAATTTGCAGTTCCTTCAATCTTATCTTAAAATTTCGCCTTATATTTTGCTTTCCTTTCATGATCTATTGATAGGAGACCACCATCCACTTTCTCCTTTCTCACTTAACCCTCAGGCTTTAACAGCTCTTACACAAATTGGGCAAGCTATATCCTCACAGGCTACTTTTCAGTTTAATCCTGACTTCCCCCTACAATTTATTGTGTCTGCTACTTCTCATTCTCCTTTAGGTGTTTTTTTTTTTTTTTTTTTTTTTTTTTTTTTTTTTTTTTTTTTGGCAAAGGGGTTCAGGAACTTCTTAAGGGTGCCCCCTAGCAAAGTTTTAGACACCTATTACTCCTTATCTGCTAATTTAATTTTAAAAGGCAGGAAACTGGCCAGACAATATTTTGGCAAGGGCCCTGACATCCTTATAGTTCCTTATAGCTCAGAACAATTCACTTGCTTTTTCAGATAGTCAATAATTGTGCCATTGCGTGTGCTGCCTTTGCTGGCACCATTGACAATCATTTTTCCAATGACCCCCTTATACAGTTTGCTAGAATTCACGCATTTGTGTTCCCCAGATTCACCTCCAAGCAACCACTTAAAGAGGGAGTTACTGTTTTCACTTATGGTTCCACAAATGGACATGCTGCTTATGTCCTAGGTGATGAGGCTTTTGTGTCCCATTATCCATATTCCCTAGCATAGCTAGTTGAGTTATTTGCTGTACAACAGGTCTTTGAGAGATTATGTTCTTCCCCCTTTAACCTATACACGGACAGTGCCTATGTAGCTAACTCCATCCCACTCCTTGAGATGGTCCCATACATACGGACCACCTCTATTGCCTCCCATCTATTTGCTAAAATTCAACAGCTTATCCTTACAAGAACCACTCCCTTCTTTGTGGGCCATCTAAGAGCACATACAGACCTAAAGGCCCCCTCTCTGAAGGTAATGCTAAGGCAGATGAAGTCACCTGCCTTGTCTCTGTCATTCTGTCCACTCCTTTAATAAAGGCTCAACAAGCACATGCTCTCCATCAACTCAATGCCTCTACATTGAGAGAGATGTTTAAAATTTCTAGGGAACAAGCTCAATCTATAGTTAAAGACTGCCAAGCTTGTCTCTCTACTCCCCACTCCTCATCTAGGAGTCAATCCAAGAGATCTGCTTCCAAATGAATGTTGGCAGATGGACATGACTCACTTCCCTTCATTTGGAAGGTCCAAATATGTTAATGTCAAAATTGATACTTTTAGTGCATTTCTCTCTGCTTTCCCCCTTTTGGTTGAGGCCTCTCGGGATGTTATTTCTTTTCTTTTTAAATATTTTTATTTTCTATATTATTTACATTCCAAATGATTTCCCCTTTCCAAGATCCCCCCTCCCCATATGTCCCATAAACCTTCTTCTATCCATCCATCCTCCTATTACCACCCTCCTTTTTTCTCTGTCCTTATAGTCCCCTCCAATGCTAGATCAAGCCTTTCCAGGATCAGGACCCTCTCCATACTTCTTCATGGGAGTGATTGGTTATGTGATTTGTGCCTTGGGTATTCAGGGCTTCTGGGCTAATTAATATCCACTTATCAGAGATTGCATTCCATGTATATTCTTTTGTGATTGGGTTACCTCACTTAGAATGATATTTTCCGGATCAAACCATTTGCCTAAAAAGTTTGTGAATTCATTGTTTCTAATTGCTGAGTAGTATTCCATTGTGTAAATATACCACATTTTCTGTATCCATTCCTCCTTTGAGGGACATCTGGGTTCTTTCCAGCTTCTGGCTATTATAAATAAGGCTGCTATGAACATAATGGAGCATGTGTCTTTATTGCATGCTGGGGAATCCTCTGGGTATATGCCCAGGAGAGATATAGTAGGGTCCTCCGGAAGTGTCATGTCCAGTTTTCTGAGGAACCGCCAGACTGATTTCCAAAGTGGTTGTACCATCTTACTGCCCCACCAGCAGTGGAGCAGTGTTCCTCTTTCTCCACATCCTCTCTAACACCTGCAGTCACCTGAGTTTTTGACCTTAGCCATTCTGACTGGTGTAAGGTGAAATCTCAGGGTTGTTTGATTTGCATTTCCCTAATGACTAATGATGTTGAGCACTTCTTAAAGTGCCTCTCAGCCATCCGAATTTCTTCAGGTGAAAATTCTTTGTTTAGATCTGTACCCCATTTTTTAATAGGGTTATTTGGTTCCATGGGGTCTAACTTCTTGAGTTCTTTGTATATATTGAATATTAGCCCTCTATCAGATGTAGGGTTGGTGAATATCCTTTCCCAATTTGATGGTTGCTGTTTTGTCCTTTTAACAGTGTCCTTTGTATTTCAGAAACTTTGTAATTTTATGAGGTCCCATTTGTCAATTCTTGATCTTAGAGCATAAGCAACAATTCATAAGAGAAATTGGCCTGACGTTCTCTTTCTTTTTTTTTCTTTTTTTTATTGTTATTTTTTTTATTCGATATAATTTATTTACATTTCAAATGATTTCCCCTTTTCTAGCCCCCCCACTCCACGAAAGTCCCGTAAGCCCCCTTATCTTCCCCTGTCCTCCCTCCCACCCCTTCCCAGTTCCCCGTTCTGGTTTTGCCAAATACTGTTTCACTGAGTCTTTCCAGAACCAGGGACCACTCCTGCTTTCTCCTTGTATCTCATTTGATGTGTGGATTATGTTTTGGGTATTCCAGTTTTTTAGGTCAATAACCACTTATTAGTGAGTGCATACCATGATTCACCTTTTGAGTCTGGGTTACCTCACTTAGTATGATGTTCTCTAGCTCCATCCATTTGCCTAAGAATTTCATGAATTCATTGTTTCTAATGGCTGAATAGTACTCCATTGTGTAGATATACCACATTTTTTGCATCCACTCTTCTGTTGAGGGATACCTGGGTTCTTTCCAGCATCTGGCAATTATAAATAGGGCTGCTATGAACATAGTAGAGCATGTATCCTTATTACATGGTGGGGAATCCTCTGGGTATATGCCCAGGAGTGGTATAGCAGGATCTTCTGGAAGTGAGGTGCCCAGTTTTCAGAGGAACTGCCAGACTGCTTTCCAGAGTGGTTGTACCAATTTGCAACCCCACCAGCAGTGGAGGAGTGTTCCTCTTTCTCCACACCCTCTCCAACACCTGCTGTCTCCTGAATTTTTAATCTTAGCCATTCTGACTGGTGTAAGATGAAATCTTAGGGTTGTTTTGATTTGCATTTCCCTAATGACTAATGAAGTTGAGCATTTTTTAAGATGCTTCTCCACCATCCAAAGTGCTTCAGGTGAGAATTCTTTGTTTAACTCTGTACCCCATTTTTTAATAGGGTTGTTCGGTTTTCTGGAGTCTAACTTCTTGAGTTCTTTATATATATTGGATATTAGCCCTCTATCTGATGTAGGATTGGTGAAGATCTTTTCCCAGTTTGTTGGTTGCCGATCTGTCCTCTTGATGGTGTCCTTTGCCTTACAGAAACTCTGTAACCTTATGAGGTCCCATTTGTCAATTCTTGCTCTTAGAGCATACGCTATTGGTGTTCTGTTCAGAAACTTTCTCCCTGTACCGATGTCCTCAAGGGTCTTCCCCAGTTTCTTTTCTATTCGCTTCAGAGTGTCTGGCTTTATGTGGGGGTCCTTGATCCATTTGGATTTGAGCTTAGTACAAGGAGACAAGGATGGATCAATTCGCATTCTTCTGCATGCTGACCTCCAGTTGAACCAGCACCATTTGTTGAAAAGGCTATCTTTTTTCCATTGGATGTTTTCAGCCTCTTTGTCGAGGATCAAGTGTCCATAGGTGTGTGGGTTCATTTCTGGATCTTCAGTCCTGTTCCATTGATCCTCCTGCCTGTCACTGTACCAATACCATGCAGTTTTTAACACTATTGCTCTGTAGTATTGCTTGAGGTCAGGGATACTGATTCCCCCAGATTTCCTTTTGTTGCTGAGAATAGTTTTAGCTATTCTGGGTTTTTTGTTGTTCCAGATGAATTTGATAATTGCTCTTTCTAACTCTGTGAAGAATTGAGTTGGGATTTTGATGGGTATTGCATTGAATCTGTATAGTGCTTTAGGCAAAATGGCCATTTTAACTATATTGATTCTACCGATCCATGAGCATGGGAGGTTTTCCCATTTTTTGAGGTCTTCTTCCTTTTCCTTCTTCAGAGTCTTGAAGTTCTTGTCATACAGATCTTTCGCATGTTTGGTAAGAGTCACCCCAAGATACTTTATACTGTTTGTGGCTATTGTGAAGGGGGTCATTTCCCTAATTTCTTTCTCAGCCTGCTTATCCTTTGAGTATAGGAAGGCCACTGATTTGCTTGAGTTGATTTTATAACCTGCCACTTTGCTGAAGTTGTTTATCAGCTGTAGGAGCTCTCTAGTGGAGTTTTTTTGGGTCACTTAGGTAGACTATCATGTCGTCTGCAAATAATGATAGTTTGACTTCCTCCTTACCAATTTGTATCCCTTTGACCTCCTTATGTTGTCGAATTGCCCGAGCTAGTACCTCAAGTACAATATTGAAAAGATAAGGAGAAAGGGGGCAGCCTTGTCTGGTCCCTGATTTCAGTGGGATTGCTTCAAGTTTCTCTCCATTTAGTTTGATGCTGGCTACCGGTTTGCTGTATATTGCTTTTACTATGTTTAGGTATGGGCCTTGAATTCCTGTTCTCTCCAAGACTTTAAGCATGAAAGGATGCTGAATTTTGTCAAATGCTTTTTCAGCATCCAATGAAATGACCATGTGGTTTTGTTCTTTGAGTTTGTTTATGTAGTGGATTGTATTGATGGATTTCCGTATATTGAACCAACCCTGCATTCCCGGGATAAAGCCTACTTGATCATGGTGGATGATCGTTTTGATGTGTTCTTGGATTCGGTTGGCAAGAATTTTATTGAGTATTTTTGCATCGATGTTCATAAGGGAAATTGGTCTGAAGTTCTCTTTCTTTGTTGGATCTTTGTGTGGCTTTGGTATCAGCGTAATTGTGGCTTTGTAGAAGGAATTGGGTAGTGTTCCTTCTGTTTCTATTTTGTGGAATAGTTTGAAGAGTATTGGTGTTAACTCTTCTTTGAAGGTCTGGTAGAATTCTGCACTGAAACCATCTGGTCCTGTGCTTTTTTTGGTTGGAAGACTTTCTATGCCTCCTTCTATTTCTTTAGGCTTTATGGGACTGTTCAGATGGTCTAGTTGGTCCTGATTTAATTTTGGTATTTGGTACCTATCAAGGAAATTGTCCATTTCCTCCAGATTCTCCAGTTGTGTTGAGTACAGGCTCTTGTAGTAGGATCTGATGATTTTTTGGATTTCCTCAGTTTCCGTTGTTATGTCTCCCTTTTCATTTCTAAGTTTGTTAATTTGGATACTTTCTCTGTGCCCTTTGGTCAGTCTGGTTAAGGGTTTATCTATCTTGTTGATTTTCTCAAAGAACCAGCTCCTGGTTTTGTTGATTTTTTTGTATGGTTCTCTTTGTTTCTACTTGATTGATTTCGGCCCTGAGTTTGATGATTTCCTGCCTTCTACTCCTCCTGGGTGAAATAGCTTCTTTTTGTTCTAGGGCTTTCAGGTGTGTCATTAAGTTGGTAATGTATGCTCTCTCCATTTTCTTTTTGGAGGCACTCAGGGCTATGAGTTTTCCTCTTAGCACTGCTTTCATTGTGTCCCATAGATTTGGGTATGTTGTGTTTTCATTTTCATTGTGTTCTAAAAAGTCTTTAATTTCTTTCTTTACTTCTTCCTTGACCAAGGTATCATTGAGTAGAGTATTGTTCAATTTCCACGTGTATGTGGGTTTTCTGTTGTTTCTGTTGCTATTGAAGACCACTTTTATTCCATAGTGATCAGATAGGAGGCATGGGATTAGTTCTATCTTCTTATATTTGTTGAGGTCTGTCTTGTGACCAATTATATGGTCGATTTTGGAGAAGGTACCATGAGGTGCTGAAAAAAAGGTATATTCTTTCGTTTTAGGATAGAATGTTCTATATATATCAGTTAAATCTAATTGGTCCAAAGCTTCAATTAGTTTCATTGTGTCCTTGTTTAGTTTCTGTTTTCCTGATCGGTCCATTGAGGAAAGTGCAGTGTTGAAGTCACCCACAATTATTGTGTTAGGTGCAATGTGTGCTTTGAGTTTTAATAAAGTTTCTTTTATGAAAGAGGGTGCCCTTGCATTTGGAGCATAGATGTTCAAGATTGAGAGTTCTTCTTGTTGTATTTTTCCTTTGTCCAGCAAGAAGTGTCCCTCAGAGTCTCTTTTGATGACTTTGGGTTGAAAGTCAATTTTATCTGATATTAAAATGGCTACTCCAGCTTGTTTCCTGAGACCATTTGCTTGTAAAATTGTCTTCCAGCCTTTTACTCTAAGGTAGTGTTTGTCTTTGACCCTGAGGTGTGTTTCCTATAAGCAGCAAAATGTAGGGTCCTGTTTACGTATCCAGTCAGTTAGTCTGTGTCTTTTTATTGGGGCATTGAGTCCATTGATGTTAAGAGATATTAAGGAATAGTGATTGTTACTTCCTATCATTTTTGACGTTATTTTTTAAATTTGATTGCTTAACTTCTTTTGGGTTTGATGAAAGGTTACTATCTTGCTTTTTTCAGGGTGAAGTTTCCCTCCTTGTATTGGTGTTGTCCTCCTATTATCCTTTTTAGGGCTGGGTTTGTGGATAGATATTGGGTAAACTTGGTTTTGTCGTGAAATATCTTAGTTTCTCCATCTATGGTGATTGAGAGTTTTGCTGGATATAGTAGTTTTGGTTGGCATTTGTGTTCTCTTAGAGTCTGCATGAGATCTGCCCAGGACCTTCTAGCCTTCATAGTCTCAGGTGAAATGTCTGCTGTGATTCTGATAGGTCTTCCTTTATATGTTACTTGGCCTTTTTCTCTTACTGCCTTTAGTATTCTTTCTTTGTTTAGAACATTTGGTGTTTTGATTATTATGTGACGGGAAGTATTTCTGTTCTGGTCCAGTCTGTTTGGAGTTCTGTAGGCTTCTTGTATATTCATGGGCATCTCTCTCTTTAGGTTAGGGAAGTTTTCTTCCATAATTTTATTGAAGATATTTGCTGGCCCTTTAAGTTGTAAATGTTCACTCTCATCTATGCCTATAATCCTTAGGTTTGGTCTTCTCATTGTGTCCTGGATTTCCTGGATATTTTGGGTTACAAGCTTTTTGCATTTTGCATTTTCTTTAACTGTTGAGTCCATGGTTTCTATGGTATCTTCAGCATCTGAGATTCTTTCTTCTATCTCTTGTATTCTGTTGTTGATATTTGCATCTATGACCCCTGATTTCTTCCCAAGGCTTTCTATCTCCAAAGTTGTCTCCTTTTGAGTTTTCTTAGTTGTTTCTACTTCTGATTTTAGATCCTGGATGGTTTTGCTTAGCTCCTTCACTTGCTTGTTTGTGCTTTCCTGTAATTCTTTAAGAGATTTTTGTGTTTTTTCTTTCATGACCTCAGCCTGTTGACCAAAGTTCTTCTGTATTTCTTTAAGAGATTTTTGTGTTTCATCTTTCATGACCTCAGCCTGTTGACCAAAGTTCTCCTGTATTTCTTTAAGTGTTTTTTGCATTTCCTCCTTGTTGGCTTTTGTATTCTCCTGGATTTCTTTCAATGATTTTTGTGTTTCCCTTGCAAGGGCTTCTAACTTTTGATCCATTTTCTCCTGAATGTCCTTCATGTGTTCCTGTACCAGCATCATGACCAGTGATTTTAAATCCAAATCTTGTTTTACTGGTGTGATGGGGTATCCAGGACTTGCTGGTAGAGGAGAATTGGGTTCAGATGTTGCCATATTGCCTTGATTTCTGTTAGTGACGTTCCTGCGTTTGCCTTTTGCCATCTAGTTCTCACTGGTGTTAGTTTGTCTTGCCAGTGCTGGACTCACCAGTGCAAGCTGCCCCTTCCCCGTTGGCCTCTGGTGCACAGCTTACCTCCTGCACTGCCTGTAGACAGGGTGCTGTTGTCCAGGCTGTTCAGATCCCGAAGCAGGCACCTGAAGGCTCCTGCTGGGGCCTGCAGGATTTATTGGAGCACACCGACTTCTCCCAGCTGGCCGCCCGGAAGCCCCCACTAGCCTCTTGAGGGACCTGGAGATGTGGTGCAGCCACCCAGGCTGATCTGAAGCGGAGAGAGTTGACCTGAGGGCTTCTGCCTGAGGCCTTGCCCCAGATTGTGTCTGTGGACCAGATGGAACCCGTGTGCACCCCCAGGGAGCCCCGAAGGTGTATGCTGCTGTGACCTCCCCTGTGTTCCGCTCACTCCGCTGGGCAGCCGATTTCCCCAACCGTACTGGCGCACACTAGGTTAGCCTTGTCGCCCAGGCCCTGAGTCCAGGCAAAAGCCTGGGGGGCCAAGGTCCGAGCAAAGTTCCCCTAAGGCTATGACTGTTATTTGGGTCCGCCAGGTGACCCGGATGGCGGGCGTGTGCGTCCGCGCTCCCCGAAAGCACCGGGAGTCTGCTGTGCTATTAGTCTGTTGTGCTAATAACCTCCTGGGCGGGTTGACACACAGATGGCCCACCAAGCCGCCCAGTTCTTGGGGTCAGTCCTGTGCCTTTTGGGGCCTAGACCTCCGTTTTGTTAGCCTCAGGCTACGCTTGTTAGCCGTCTCTGCCCTCCCGAGCACTCTGGGTCCTGTAGGCAAAATGGCGGCTTGTGTGCCGGCCAGGGCAAAAAAAACTCCTGGCTGGGTTGGCGCCCCGATGGCCACTCGAACAGCCCAGGGCCTGGGTGCAGGCCAACGCCCGTCAGGCTCAGACCCCTGCGGTGTTGGGCCTAGGATTATGTTTGTGTACCTCAGTCTGTCCGATCTCTGGAGCCCGGAATCAAGATGGAGGTGAGTCTCTCCTGACTGGCGGGAAGCCGAGTTCTGAAGTGGCTTCAGTGCAGCGAAAGGCTCCGCAGAACCGCAGCTGCTTGCCGCCTGGCTGGTCAGCGAAGGTCAGTGGTCGTGGGCGCAGGGCCTAACTGGACCCTGGGTCACCTTGGTTCCACCGCTGATGGCCCTTCAGCTGGACCAGCTACTGCTGCCGCCGCCGCCGCCGCCGCCACCGCCCCGACTCCCCATGCCGACGTTCTCTTTCTTTGTTGGATCTTTGTGTGGTTTTGGTATCAGCGTAATTGTGGCTTCATAGAACGAGTTGGGTAGAGTTCCTTCTGTTTCTATTTTGTGGAATAGTTTGAAGAGTATTGGTGTTAGGTCTTCTATGAAGGTCTGATAGAATTCTGCACTGAAGCCATCTGGTCCCGTGCTTTTTTTGGTTGGGAGACTTTCTATGACCCTTTTTATTTCTTCTGGTGTTATGGGACTATTTAGTTGATCTATTTGATCCTGATTTAGTTTTGGTGTCAGATATCTGTCTAGGAAACTGTCCATTTCCTCCAGATTCTCCAGTTGTGTTGAGTATAGGCTTTTGTAGTAGGATCGAATGATTTTTTTGAATTTCCTCAGTTTCTGTTGTTATATCTCCTTTTTCATTTCTAAGTTTGTTAATCTGGATACTGTCTCTGTGCCCTTTGGTTAGTCTGGCTAAGGGTTTATCTATCTTGTTGATTTTCTCAAAGAACCAGCTCCTGGTTTTGTTGATTCTTTGTATGGTTCCCTTTGTTTCTACTTGATTGATTTCGGCCCTGAGTTTGATATTTCCTGCCTTCTACTCCTCCTAGGTGAAATAGCTTCTTTTTGTTCCAGGGCTTTCAGGTGTGTCATTAAACTGTTAGTGTATGCTCTCTTCATTTTCTTTTTGGAGGCACTCGGGGTTATAAGTTTTCCTCTTAGCACTGCTTTCATTTTGTCCCATAGATTTGGGTATGTTGTGTTTTCATTTTCATTAAGTTCTAAAAAGTCTTTAATTTCTTTCTTTATTTCTTCCTTGACCAAGGTATCATTGAGTAGAATATTGATCAGTTTCCACGTGTATGTGGATTTTCTGTTGTTTCTGTTGCTATTGAAGACCACTTTTACTCCATAGTGATCTCATAGGAGGCATGGGATTAGTTCGATCTTCTTATATTTGTTGAGCTCTGTCTTGTGACCAATTATATGGTCGATTTTGGAGAAGGTACCATGAGGTGCTGAGAAAAAGGTATATTCTTTTGCTTTAGGATAGAATGTTCTATATATATCTGTTAAATCTAATTCGTCCAACGCTTCAATTAGTTTCATTGTGTCCCTGTTCAGTTTTGGTTTTCCTGATCAGTCCATTGAGGAAAGTGCAGTGTTGAAGTCACCCACAATTTTTGTGTTAGGTGCAATGTGTGCTTTAAGCTTTAGTAAAGTTTCTTTTATGAATGAGGGTGCCCTTGCATTTGGAGCATAGATGTTCAGGATTGAGAGTTCTTCTTGTTGTATTTTTCCTTTGACCAGCAAGAAGTGTCCCTCAGAGTCTCTTTTGATGACTTTAGGTTGAAATTCAATTTTATCTGATATTAAAATGGCTACTCCAGCTTGTTTCCTGAGACCATTTGCTTGTAAAATTGTCTTCTAGTCTTTTACTCTAAGGTAGTGTTTGTCTTTGACCCTGAAGTGTGTTTCCTGTATGCAGCAAAATGTAGGGTCTTGTTTACATATCCAGTCGGTTAGTCTATGTCTTTTTATTGGGGTATTGAGTCCATTGATGTTAAGAGATATTAAGGAATAGTGATTGCTACTTCCTGTCATTTTTGATGTTATTTTTTAAATTTGATTGGTTAACTTCTTTTGGGTTTGATGAGAGAAGGTTACTATCTTGCTTTTTCCAGGGTGAAGTTTCCCTCCTATTATCCTTTGTAATGCTGGGTTTATGGATAGATATTGGGTAAACTTAGTTTTGTCATGGAATATCTTAGTTTCTCCATCTATGGTGATTGAGAGTTTTGCTGGATATAGTAGTTTTGGCTGGCATTTGTGTTCTCTTAGAGTCTGCATGAGATCTGCCCAGGATCTTCTAGCTTTCATAGTCTTAGGTGAAAAGTCTGCTGTGATTCTGATAGGTCTTCCTTTATATGTTACTTGGCCTTTTCCCCTTACTGCCTTTAATATTCCTTCTTTGTTTAGTACATTTGGTGTTTTGATTATTATATGATGGGAGGTATTTCTGTTCTGGTCCAGTCTGTTTGGAGTTCTGTAGGCTTCTTGTATATTCATGGGCATCTCTCTCTTTAGCTTTGGGAAGTTTTCTTCCATAATTTTATTGACGATATTTGCTGGCCCTTTAAGTTGTAAATCTTCACTCTCATCTATGCCTATAATCCTTAGGTTTGGTCTTCTTATTGTGTCCTGGATTTCCGGGATATTTTGGGTTACAAGCTTTTTGCATTTTGCATTTTCTTTAACTGTTGAGTCCATGGTTTCTATGGCATATTCAGCATCTGAGATTCTTTCTTCTATCTCTTGTATTCTGTTGTTGATATTTGCATCTATGTTCCCTGATTTCTTCCCAAGGTTTTCTATCTCCACAGTTGTCTCCCTTTGAGTTTTCTTAGTTGTTTCTACTTCTGATTTTAGATCCTGGATGGTTTTGCTTAGCCCCTTCACTTGCTTGTTTGTGCTTTCCTGTAATTCTTTAAGAGATTTTTCTGTTTCCTCTTTCATGACCTCATTCTGTTGACCAAAGTTCTCCTATATTTCTATAAGTGTTTTTTGCGTTTCCTCCTTATTGGCTTTTGTATTCTCCTGGATTTGTTTCAATTATTTTTGTGTTTCCCTTGCAAGGGCTTCTAACTTTTGATCCATTTTCTCCTGAATTTCTTTAAGTATGTCCTTCATGTGTTCCTGTATCAGCATCATGACCAGTGATTTTAAATCCAAATCTTGTTTTACTGGTATGGTGGGGTATTCAGGACATGCTGATAAAGGAGAATTGGGTTCAGATGCTGCCATATTGCCTTGATTTTTGTTAGTGACGTTCCTGCGTCTGCCTTTTGCCATCTAGTTCTCACTGGTGTTAGTTGGTCTTGTCAATGCTGGACTCACTAGTGCAAGCTGCCTCTTCCCAGGTGGCCTCTGGTGCACAGCTGACCTCCTGCACTGCCTGGAGACAGGGCGCTGTATCCCAGGCTGTTCAGATCCTGAAGTAGACACCTGAAGGCTCCTGAAGGGGCCTGCTGGGCTCACCAGAGCACACTGACTCCTCCCAGCCGGCCTCCCTGATGCCCCTTTTGCTTCTTGCAGGACCTGGAGATGTAGCATTGCAGCCCAGGCTGTTCTGGATCCCGAAGCGGTGATCTGAGGGCTCCTCCCAGAGGCCTAAGGACTGTAACCTAAGCTCTGTGCCACCCGAGCAAGCTGTGTGCTCCCTGTCTGCTTCTGGGTGCACACTAGGTCTCTTGCACTTCCTGGAGACTGAGTGCTGTGACCCAGGCTATTCAGATCCCTAAGCAGACACCTGAAGGCTCCTGCCTCAGGTGTTATTTCTTATGTCATCCAATGTATGATGATATTGGGAAAACCTCAAATCATTAAGACTGACAATGGGCTAGGATACACAGGTTCCAAGTTCCAAAAATTCTTCTCACTCTTTGGTATTAAACACATCACTGGAATTCCTTACAACCCTCAAGGTCAAGGAATTGTTGAAAGAGTACATCAGACTTTAAAAAATATGCTTCAATGTCTTTCCACTTCCACGGAGACATTCATGACCCCTTTATGTCGCAATAAACTGGCTCATGCCTTGTTTGTCCTTTATTTCTAAGCATATATTTTTTATTTCCTATATTCTTTGTTTACATTCCACATGACTTTACCTTTCCTTGTTCCCCCTCCCCATATGTCCAATAAGCCCTCTTCCCTCCACCCATTTCCCAATCAGCCTTCTCCCACTTCTCGGTACTGGTAATCTCCTACAATGCTGCATCAAGCCTTTCCAGGACCAGGGTCCTCTCCTTTTTTCTTCTTGGGAATGATTTGATATGTGAGTTGTGTCTTGGATATTCAGAACTTCTGGGATAATATGCACTTATCAGTGACTGCATTCTATGTGTGCTCTTTTGTGAATGAGTTGCCCCACATAGGATGATATTTTCCAGTTCCAACCATTTGCCTAAGAATTTCATGAATTCATTGTTTTTAATTGCCGGGTTCTTTCCAGCTTCTGGCTTTTATAAATAAGGCTGCTATGAACAGAGTGGAACATGTGTCTTTATTACATGCTGGGCAATCCTCTCGGTATATGCCCAGGAGTGCTACAGCAGGATCTTCCGGAAGTGTCATGCCCAGTTTTCTGAGGAACCCCAAGACTGATTTCCAGAGCGGTTGTACCAACTTGCATTCCCACCAGCAGTGGAAGAGTTTTCCTCTTTCTCCACATCTTTGCCAGCACCTGCTGCCTCCTGAGATTTTAGTCTTAGCCATTCTGAGTGGAGTAAGGTGAAATCTCAGGGTTGATTTGATTTGCATTTCCCTAATGACTAATGATACTGAACATTTCTTAAGGTGCTTCTCAGCCATTCAAAGTTCTTCAGGTAAAAATTCTTTGTTTAGCTCTGTACTCCATTTTTAATAGGGTTATTTGGTTCTCTGGAGTCTAACATCTTGAGTTCTTTGTAAATATTGGATATTAGCCCTCTGTCAGATGTAGGGTTGGTGAAGATCTGTTCTCAATTTGTTGGTTGCCATTTTGTCCTTTTGACAGTGTCCTTTGCCTTATAGAAACTTTGCAATTTTATGTGATCCCATTTGTCAATTTTTGATCTTAGAGCATAAGCTATTGGTGTTCTGTTCAGGAACTTTTCCCCTGTGCCCATGTCCTCAAGGGTCTTCCCCAGTTTCTTTTCTATTAGTTTCAGTGTGTCTGGTTTTATGAGCTAAGTACTATGTATAGGAATGGATCAATTCACATTGTATGCTGACCTCCAATTGAATCAGCACCATTTGTTGAAAAGGCTATCTTTTTGACACTGGATGGTTTCTACTCCTTTGGCAAAGATCTAGTGACCATAGGTGTTTGCGTTCATTTCTGGGTCTTAAATCCTGTTCCATTGATCTATCTGCCTGTTACTGTTCCAATACCAGGCAGTTTTTAACACTATTGCTTCATAGTACTGATTGAGGTCTGGAATACTGATTCCCCCAGAAGTTCTTTTACTGTTGAGAATAGTTTTAGCTATCCTGGGTTTTTTGTTATTCCAGATGAATTTGAGAATTGCTCTTTCTAACTCAATGAAGAGCTGACTTGGGATTTTGATAGGGATTCCATTGAATCAGTATAGTGCTTTTGGCAAGATGGCCATTTTTCCTATATTAATCCTGCCAATCCATGAATATGGAAGATTTTTCTATTTTTCTGAGGTCTTCTTGATTTCCTTCTTCAGAGCCCTGAAGTTCTTGTCATATAGATCTTTCACTTGTTTGGTTAGATTCACACCAAGATACTTTATATTGTTTGTGGCTATTTTGAAGTGTGTCATTTTCCTAATTTCTTTCTCAGCCTGCTTATCCTTTGACTATAGGAAGTCTACTAATTTGCTTGAATTGATTTTGTAACCAGCCACTGTGCTGAACTTCTTTATCTGCTGTAGGAGTTCTCTGGTGGAGTTTTTTGGGTCACTTAAGTATACTATCATATCATCTGCAAATAGTGATAGTTTGACTTCTTCCTTTCCAATTTTTATCCTTTGATCTCCTTATGTTGTCTAATTGGCCTAGCTAGTACTTCAAGTACAATATTGAAAAGATAAGGGCATATACCCAGAGGATTCCCCAGCATGTAATAAGGATACATGCTCCACTAAGTTAATATCAGCCCTATTTATAATAGCCAGAAGCTGGAAAGAACACAGGTGTCCTTCAACGGAGCAATGGATACAAAAAATGTGGTATATCTACACAATGGAGTACTATTCAGCCATTAGAAAAAATGAATTCATGAAATTCTTAGACTAATGGATGGAGCTGGAGAACATCACACTATGTGAGGTAACCCAGTCTCAAAAGATCAATCATGAAGCAAGCCAGTAAGTAACATCCCTCCATGGCCTCTGCATCAGCTCCTGCTTCCTGACCTGCTTGAGTTTCAGTCCTGACTTTCTTTAGTGATGAACTGCAATGTGAAAGTGTAAGCTCAGGAGAGCAGCAGAGGGAGCAACTCCCCGCGGCCATCTTCACAGCCTGCCGGGGCAGAAAAGCATCACTAGATACTGTATTATCCCCAGGTTAAGATCTCTGGGGTGCAAACCGCCAGGGATCTGCCTACGCCCAGGACCTGAGCAATAGGCGGTTCATCTGCCAGTTCACTGGTCGTGGGGCTTGTGTCCTGCATGGAGAGCAGCAGAGGGAGAGAATTCCCGCAGCCATATTCACTGCCTTCTGGAGCAGAAAAGCATCGCTAGGTACTGTATTACCCCGAGCTTAAGATCTCTGTGGGTACAAACCGCCAGGGGTCTGCCTGCGCCCAGGACCTGAGAACATTGGCAGTTCATCTGCCAGTCGGTCGTGGGGACTGTGTCCTATGTGAGAATCAACAGAGGGAGTGACCTGCCCCCCACCATCTTCACTCCATGACAGAGCAGTCCGGGAACACCTTGTTCACCTTGACAACCCAAGTATAACATTGCTTGAGGCAAGACTGAGCAGGGCTCCAAAGGCACAAAAGAGGAAGGTAGCATATAAGCAATCTGTGCCAGAGGAAACACAGTCATCCAGTGTTGCGGAAATAGCCTTAAAGGTCCACAGTAGGTTGAAGCACCAGCCAGTGACAATAAGACCATCTAACACCAGTAAGAACTAGATGGCTAAATGCAAATGTAGGAACATTACTAACAGAATCCAAGG
Organism: Apodemus sylvaticus; assembly: GCF_947179515.1. Lineage (NCBI taxonomy): Eukaryota > Metazoa > Chordata > Mammalia > Rodentia > Muridae > Apodemus > Apodemus sylvaticus. The sequence continues at coordinate 17,389,596 of NC_067495.1, read as the reverse complement.
CATTATGGCAGCATCTGAACCCAATTCTCCAACAACAGCAAGTCATGGATACCCCAACATACCAGAAAAACAAGAGTTGGATTTAAAAGCACTGATAAGGATGCTGTTAGAGGAAAACATGAAGGACATTAATAAATCTCTTAAAGAAATTCAGGAGAAAAAATGATCAAAAGCTAGAAGCCCTTACAAGGGAAACACAAAAATCACTTGAAGAAATTCAGGAGAATATGGGTCAGAAGTTAGTAGCCAATAAAGAAGAAATTCAAAAATCACTTAAAAAAATACAGGAGGACTTTGATCAACAGGCAGAAGTTGTGAAAGAGGAAACACAAAAAATTCTCAAAGAATTACATGAAAACACAAACAAGCAAGTGAAGGAACTGAGCAAAAAAACTGGACCAATTGGATTTAACATATATATATATAAAACTTTTCATCCCAAAGCAAAAGAATATACTTTTTTCTCAGCACCTCATGGTACCTTCTCCAAAATCGATCATTTAGTTGGTCACAAGACAGACCTCAACAAATATAAGAAGATTGAAATAATCCCATGCTTCCTATCAGATCACTATGGAGTAAAAGTGGTGTTCAATAGCAACAAAAACAACAGAAAACCCACATACACGTGGAAACTGAACAATACTCTACTCAATGATACCTTGGTCAAGGAAGAAATAAAGAAAGAAATCAAAGATTTTTTAGAATTTAATGAAAATGAAGGCACATCATACCCAAATCTATGGGACACAATGAAAGCAGTGCTAAGAGGAAAACTCATAGCTTTGAGTGCCTCCAAAAAGAAATTGGAGAGAGCATACACTAGATGATTAATGGAACAACTGAAAGCACTGGAACAAAAAGAAGCTAATTCGCCCAGGAGGAGAAGACAGCAAATCATCAAACTCAGGGCAGAAATCAATCAAGTAGAAACTAAGAGAACCATACAAAGAATCAACAAAACCAGGAGCTGGTTCTTTGAAAAAAATCAGCAAGATAGATAAACCCTTAACCAGAATAACCAAAGGGCACAGAGGCAGTATCCAAATTAACAAAATTAGAAATGAATAGGGAGATATAGCAACAGGAACTGAGGAAATTCAAAAAGTGATCACATCCTACTACAAAAACCTATACTCAACACAACTGGAGAATCTGGAGAAAATGGACAATTTCTTAGACAGATACCAAATATCAAAATTAAATCAGGATCAAATAGATCATCTAAACAGACCCATAACCCTTAAAGAAATAGAAGGGGTCATAGATAGCCTTCCGACCAAAAAAAGCACAGGACCAGATGGTTTTAGTGCAGAATTCTATCAGACCTTCAAAGAAGACTTAACACCAACACTCTTCAAACTATTCCACCAAATAGAAAAAGAAGGAACACTATCCAACTCCTTCTATGAAGCCACAATTACGCCGATACCAAAACCACACAAAGATCCAACAAAGAAAGAGAATTTCAGGCCAATTTCCCTTATGAATATCTATGCAAAAATACTCAATAAAATTCTTGCCCACCGAATGCAAGAACACATCAAAAATGATCACACTCTGAAGCTAATAGAAAAGAAACTGGGGAAGACCCTTGAGGACATCGGTACAGGGAGAAAGTTTCTGAACAGAACACCAATAGCGTAAGCTCTAAGAGCAAGAATTGACAAATGGGACCTCATAAAATTACAAAGTTTCTGTAAGGCAAAGGACACCATCAAGAGGACAAATTGGCAACCAACAAATTGGGAAAAGATCTTCACCAATCCTACATCAGATAGAGGGCTAATATCCAATATATATAAAGAACTCAAGAAGTTAGACTCCAGAAAACCAAACAACCCATTAAAAAATGGGGTACAGAGCTAAACAAAGAATTCTCACCTGAAGAACTTCGGATGGCGGAGAAGCATCTTAAAAAATGCTCAACTTCATTAGTCATTAGGGAAATGCAAATCAAAACAACCCTAAGATTTCATCTTACACCAGTCAGAATGGCTAAGATTAAAAATTCAGGAGACAGCAGGTGTTGGAGAGGGTGTGGAGAAAGGAGGAACACTCCTCCACTGCTGGTGGGGTTGCAAATTGGTACAACCACTCTGGAAAGCAGTCTGGCGGTTCCTCCGAAAACTGGGCACCTCACTTCCAGAAGATCCTGCTATACCACTCCTGGGCATATACCCAGAGGATTCCCCACCATGTAATAAGGATACATGTTCTACTATATTCATAGAAGCCCTATTTATAATTGCCAGATGCTGGAAAGAACCCAGGTATCCCTCAACAGAAGAGTGGATGCAAAAAATGTGGTATATCTACACAATGGAGTACTATTCAGCCATTAGAAACAATGAATTCATGAAATTCTTAGACAAATGGATGGAGCTAGAGAATATCATACTAAGTGAGGTAACCCAGACTCAAAAGGTGAATCATAGTATGCACTCACTAATAAGTGGATATTAACCTAGAAAACTGGAATACCCCAAACATAATCCACACATCAAATGAGGTACAAGAAGAAAGGAGGAGTGGCCCCTGGTTCTGGAAAGACTCAGTGAAACAGTATTCGGCAAAACCAGAACGGGGAAGTGGAAAGGGGTGGGTGGGAGGACAGGGGAAGAGAAGGGGGCTTATGGGACTTTCGGGGAGTGGGGGGGCTAGAAAAGGGAAATCATTTGAAATGTAAATAAATTATATCGAATAAAAAAAAATGATCATCCACCATGATCAAGAAGGCTTCATCCCAGAGATGCAGGGATGGTTCAATATACAGAAATCCATCAATGCAATCCACTACATAAACAAACTCAAAGAAAAAAAAACCACATGATCATTTCATTAGATGCTGAAAAAGCATTTGACAAAATTCAGCATCCTTTCGTGCTAAAAGTCTTAAAAAGAACAGGAATTCAAGGCCCTTATCTAAACATAGTAAAAGCAATATACAGCAAACCGGTAGCCAACATCAAACTATATGGAGAGAAACTTGAAGCAATCCCATTAAAATCAGGGAGTAGACAAGGCCGCCCCCCCCCTCCATATCTTTTCAATATAGTTCTTGAAGTCCTAGCTAGAGCAATTAGACAACATAAGGAGGTCAAAGGCATACAAATTGGAAAGGAAGAAGTCAAACTATCACTATTTGCAGATGATATGATAGTATACTTAAGTGAGCTAAAAAACTCTACTAGAGAACTCTTGCAGTTGATGAACAACTTCAGCCAAGTGGCTGGCTACAAAATCAACTCAATGGCCCCTGGTTCTGGAAAGACTCAGTGAAGCAGTATTCAGCAAAACCAGAATGGGGAAGTGGGAAGGGGTGGGTGGGAGGACAGGGGAAGAGAAGGGGGCTTATGGGACTTTCGGCGAGTGGGGCGCTAGAAAAGGGGAAATCATTTGAAATGTAAATAAATTATATCGAATAATAAAAATTAAAAAAAAAATCAACTCAAGCAAACCAGTTGCCTTCCTATACTCAAAGGATAAGCAGGCTGAGAAAGAAGTTAAGGAAATGACATCCTTCACAATAGTCACAAACAATATAAAGAATCTTGGGGTGACTCTAACCAAACAAGTAAAAGACCTATATGACAAGAACTTCAGATCTCTAAAGAAGGAAATCGAAGAAGATCTCAGAAAATGGAAAAATCTTCCATGCTCGTGGATTGGCAGGATTGATATAGTTAAAATGGGCATCTTGCCAAAGGCAATATACAGATTCAATGTAATCCCCATCAAAATCCCAACTCAGTTCTTCATAGAGCTAGAAAGAGCAATTCTCAATTTCATCTGGAACAACAAAAAAACCAGGATAGCTAAAACGATTCTCAACAGTAAAAGAACTTCTGGGGGATTCAGTATCCCAGACCTCAAACTTTACTACAGAGCAATAGTGATAAAAATTGCATGGTACTGGTACAATGTCAGGCAAGCAGATCAATGGAATAGGATTGAAGACCCAGAAATGAACCCACACACCTATGGTCACTTGATCTTCAACAAAGGAGCTGAATGCATCCAGTGGAAAAAAGATAGTCTTTTCAACAAATGGTGCCGGTACAATTGGAGGTCAGCATGCAGAAGAATGCGAATCATTCCATTCTTATCTCCTTGTACTAAGCTCAACTGCAAATAGACCAAGGGCCTCCACATAAAACCTGACACACAGAAACTAATAGAAAAGAAACTGGGGCTCTGGAGGGGGCGGTGGCAGCAGCAGCAGCAGCTGGTCCAGCAGAAGGACCATCAGCAGTGGGACCCAGGTGACAGTGTCCAGGCAGGCCTTGTGCCCACTACCACTGACCTTTGCTGGCCAGCTGGGCTGCAAGCAGTGGCAGATTTACAGTGCCTTTCACCCCACAGAAGCCATATCAGAACTCTGCCTCCCGCCAGTCAGTTAGGAGAGACTCTCCGCCATCTTGGATCTCAGGCACCAGAGAAAGCAGACAGACTGAGGTATGCAAATATAACCCAAGGCCAACATTGAGGGGGTCTAAGCCTGACGGCACTGGCCTGCACCCAGGCCCTGGTATGTTCGGGGGGGGGGTCTCTCGGTGTGCCAACCCAGCCAGGAGGTTGTTTGCCCAGCTCGGTGCACGCACAGCCATTTTGACTAAGGGATGAGAGTTCTAGCAGGCAAAGTCAGCTAAGAGTCTTAGCCAAAGCTAACATAGCGGGGGGGGGGGGTGAGGGGGGGGGTGAGGGGGGAGTCCTAAGCCAGACAGGTCTTGGACTGTGCTCAGGCCCTGGGCTGCTCAGTGGGCCATCTGTTCGCCAACCCAGCCAGGAGGTTGTTAGCCTAGCCGACTCTCCCTGCACTTTCAGGGAGCATGCTCACACTCTGCCATCCTGGCCACCTGACAGAACCAATTAACAATCATAGCCCGAGGGGAACTTTTGCCTAGACTCAGGGCCTTAGCAGCTAGGCTAGCCTTGTGTGCACCAACCCGGTTGGGAGATTGGCTGCCCAGCAGACTGACCAGCACTCAGAAAAGGTCCCGCAGCATACACCATCAGCATGCCCTGAAGGAGCGAACAGGCACCTCCTGGTTCACACAGACAATCTGGGGCAAGGCACACTAGGGCTCCAAGGGCACCCAATAGGAGGACAGCACATCAGCAATCTGTAACAGGGGAAACCCAGCCATCCATTGTTGCAGAAATAGCCCTACAGCCTCACAGGAGGCACAAACATCAACCAGAGACAAGACCAACTAACACAAGAAATAACAAGATGGCAAAGGGCAAACGCAGGAACGCTACTAACAGAAATCTAGGTAATATCGCAGCATCTGAACCAAACTCTCCAACACCAGCAAGTCCTGGTAACACAAACACACCAGAAAAACAAGATTTGGATTTAAAATCACTGGTCATGATGCTGCTAGAAGAACACAAAAAGGACATAAATGAATCTCTTAGAGAAATTCAGGGGAACATGAATAAGCTAGAAACCAGTATAATGAAAACATAAAAATTACTTAAAGAAATTCAGGAGAATAAGGCTCAAGAATAGAAGGATAGAAGCCAATAAAGAAGAAACACACACAACACACACACACACACACACACACACACACACACACAAATGTAAAGAAATGCAGGAGAAAGTGAGTCAAACAGCAGAAGTCATGAAAGAGGAAACACAAATATCTCTTAAAGAATTACAGGAAAATACAAACAAGCAAGTGAAGGAGCTAAGCCAAACTGTCCAGGATCTAAAATCAGAAGTAGAAACAACTAAGAAATCACAAAGGGAGACAACTTTGGAGATAGAAAACCTTGTGAAGAAATCAGGGGCCATAGATGCAAATATCAACAACAGAATACAAGAGATGGAAGAAAGAATCTCAGATGCCAAAGATACCATAGAATCCATTGATTCAACAGTCAAAGAAAATGCAAAATGCAAAAAGCAAAAAGCTTGTATCTCAGAACATCCAGGAAATCCAGGACACAATGAGAAGACCAAACCTAAGGATTATAGGTATAGATGAGAGTGAAGATTTACATCTGAAAGGGCCAGCAAATATCTTCAACAAAATTATGGAAGAAAACGTTCCCAACTTAGAGAGATGCCCTTTAATATACAAGAAGCCTACAGAACTCCAAACAGACTGGACCTAAGCAGAAATACCTCCCATCACATAATAATCAAAACCCCAAAGGCACTAAACAAAGAAAGAATATTAAAGGCAGCAAGAGAAAAAGGCCAAGTAACATATAAAGGAAGACCTATCAGAACCACACCAGACTTCTCACCAGAGACCATGAAAACTAGAAGATCCTGGGCAGATCTCAGGCAGACTCTAAGAGAACACAAATGTCAGCCAAGACTACTATACCCAGCAAAACTCTCAATCACAATAGATGGAGAAACCAAGATATTCCATGACAAAACCAAATTACACAATATCTTTCTACAAACACAGCTTTACAAAGAATAATAGGAGGAAAACTCCAAAACAAGGAGGGAAACTACACACTGGAAAAACCAAGATAGTTACCTTCTTTCACCACCCCCCCCAAAAAAAACCCCACTGAAATATAAAAATAACATTGAAAATGACAGGAAGTAATAATCACTATTCCTTGATATCTCTTAAAGTCAATGGACTCAATTCCCCAATAAAAAGATATAGACTAACACACTGGATAAGGAAACAGGACCCTACATTTTGCTGCATACAGGAGACACACCTCAGTGTCAAAGACAAAAACTGCCGTAGAGTAAAAGCCTGGAAGACAATTCTACAAGCAAATGGTCTCAGGAAAACGAGTCAGAGTAGCCATTCTATTATCAGATAAAATTGACTTTCAACCTAAAGTTATCAAAAAAGATACAGGACAATTCTTGCTGGTCAAAAGAAAAATCCACCAAGAAGAACTTTCTTTCTTTCTTTCTTTCTTTCTTTCTTTCTTTCTTTCTTTCTTTCTTTCTTTCTTTCTTTCTTTCTTTCTTTCTTTCTTTCTTTCTTAGAGAGAAAACAAAATTGTAAGTTTTTTTATTTCCTAAGAGCTTTAGAAAACCATTACAATGTTAATATATTTATATATTAATAGACACATGAATTTCTTTGCTATATTCCCCCAACTGCCCCGCCCGTTAACTTCTTTTTTTTTATTGATATATTTTTTATTTATATTTCAAATGATTTCCCCTTTTCTGGTTCCCCACTCTCCGCAAGTCCCATAAGCTCTCTTCCCTCCCCCTGTTCCTCCATCTACCCCTTCCCGCTTCCATGTTCTGGAATTCCCCTATACTCTTGCACTGAGTCTTTCCAGAACCAGGGGCCACTCCTCCATTCTTTTTGGACATCATTTAATTTGTGGATTATGTCTTGGGTATTCAAAGTTTCTAGGCTAATATCCACGTATTAGTGAGTGCATACTATGATTGATCTTTTGAGACTGGGTTGCTTCACTTAGTATGATGTTCTCCAGGTCCATCCATTATCTTAGAGTAAAAGGCTGGAAGACAATTTTACAAGCCAATGGTCTCAGGAAACGAGCCGGAGTAGACATTCTAATATCAGATAAAATTGACTTTCAACCTAAAGTCATCAAAAGAGACACAGAAGGACACTTCTTGCTGGTCAAAGGAAAAATCCACCAAGAAGAACTTTCAATTCTGAACATCTATGCACCAAATGCAAGGGCAACCTCATTCATAAAAGAAATTTTACTAAATATAAAAGCACATATTGCACCTAACAGAATAATTGTGGGTGACTTCAACACTCTACTCTCCTCAATGGAACCATCAGGAAAACAGAAACTAACAGGGACACAATAAAACCAATTGAAGCTTTGGACCAACTGGACTTGACAGATATTTATAGAACAATTCACCCTAAAACAAAAGAATATACCTTTTTCTCAGCACCTCATGGTACCTTCTCCAAAATCGACCATATAATTGGTCACAAGACAGACCTCCAAAAATACAAGAAGATCGAACTAATCCCATGCCTCCTATCAGATCACTACGGTGTAAGAGTGGTTTTCAATAGCAACAAAAACAACAGAAAGTCCACATACACATGGAGGCTGAACAATACTCTACTCAATGACACCTTGGCCAAAGAAGAAATGAAGAAAGAAATCAGAGACTTTTTAGAATTTAATGAAAATGAAGGCACAACATACCCAAATCTTTGGGACACAATGAAAGCAGTGCTAAGAGGAAAACTCATAGCCCTGAGTGCCTCCAAAAAGAAACTGGAGAGAGCATACACTAGCAGCTTAACGACACACCTGAAAGTCCTGGAACAAAAAGAAGCCAATTCACCCAGGAGGAGGAGAAGACAGGAAATCATCAAACTCAGGGCTGAAATCAATCAAGTGGAAACAAAGAGAACCATACAAAGAATCAATGAATCCAAGAGCTGGTTCTTTGAGAAAAACAACAAGATAGATAAACCCTCAGCCAGACTGACCAAAGGTAGAGTGAAAGTATCCAAATTAACAAACTTAGAAATGAAAAGGGAAATATAACAACAGAAACTGAGGAAATTCAAAAAATCATTAGATCCTACTACAAAAGCCTATACTCAACACAACTGGAGAATCTGGAGGAAATGGACAATTTCCTAGACAGATACCAAATACCAAAATTAAATCAGGTCCAAATAGATCATCTAAACGCTCCCATAACCCCCAAAGAAATATAAGGTGGCATAGAAAGCCTTCCAACAACAACAACAAAAAGCAGAGGACCAGATGGCTTCAGTGCAGAATTCTATCAGACCTTCAAAGAAGACCTAACACAATACTCTTCAAACTGTTCCACAAAATAGAAACAGAAGGAACACTACCCAATTCCTTCTACGAAGCCACAATTACACTGATACCAAAACCACAAAAAGATCCAACAAAGAAAGAAAACTTCAGACCAATTTCCCTTATGAACATCGATGCAAAGATACTCAATAAAATTCTTGCCAACCGAATCCAAGAACACAGAAAAACGATCATCCACCATGATCAGGTAGGCGTTATTCCAGGGATGCAGGGTTGGTTCAATACACAGAAATCCATCAATGCAATCCACTACATATACAAACTCAAAGAAAAAACCACATTGTCATTTCATTGGATGCTGAAAAAGCATTTGACAAAATTCAGCATCCTTTCATGCTTAAAGTCTTGGAAAGAACAGGAATTCAAGGCCCATACCTAAACATAGTAAAAACAATATATAGCAAACCCGTAGCCAGCATCAAACTAAATGGAGAGAAACTTGAAGCAATCCCACTAAAATCAGGGACTAGACAGGACTGCCCCCTTTCTCCTTATCTTTTCAATATTGTACTTGAGGTACTAGCTCGGGCAATTAGACAACATAAGGAGATCAAAGGGATACAAATTGGAAAGGAAGAAGTCAAACTATCATTATTTGCAGATGATATGATAGTCTACCTAAGTGACCCAAAAAACTCCACTAGAGAACTTCGACAGCTGATAAACAACTTCAGCAATGTGGCCGGTTATAAAAACTCAAGCAAATAAGTACCCTTCCTATACTCAAAGGATAAATAGACTGAGAAAGAAATTAGGGAAATAACACACTTCACAATAGCCACAAACAGTATAAAGTACCTTGGGGTGTCTCTTACCAAACATGTGAAAGATCTGTATGACAAGAACTTCAAGACTCTGAAGAAGGAAATGGAAGAAGACCTGAAAAAAAAAAAACTCCCATGCTAATGGATCAGCAGGATTAATATAGTTAAACTGGCCATTTTGCCAAAATCAATATACAGATTCAATGCAATATCCATCAAAATCCCAACTCAATTCTTCATAGAGTTAAAAAGAGCAATTCTCAAATTCATCTGGAATAACAAAAAACCCAGGATAGCTAAAACTATTCTCAACAACAAAATAAATTCTGGGGGAAATCAGTATCCCTGACCTCAAGCAATACTACAGAGCAATAGTGCTAACAACTGTATGGTATTAGTACAGTGACAGGCAGGCAGATCAATAGAACAGGATTGAAGATCCAGAAATGAACCCACATACCTATGGCCACTTGATCCTCGACAAAGGGGCTGAAAACATCCAATGGAAAAAAGATCGCCTTTTGAACAAATGGTGCTGGTTCAACTGGAGGTCAGCATGCAGAAGAATGCGAATTGATCCTTCCTTATCTCGTTGTACTAAGCTCAACTCCAAATGGATCAAAGACCTCCACATAAAGCCAGACACTCTGAAGCTAATAGAAAAGAAACTGGGGAAGACCCTTGAGGACATCGGTACCAGGGGAAATTTCCTGAACAGAACACCAATAGTGTATGCTCTAAGATCAATACACAATGGAGTACTAATCATCCATTAGAAACAATGAATTAATGAAATTCTTAGGCAAATGGATGGAGCTAGAGAACATCATACTAAGTGAGGTAACCCAGACTCAAAAGATGAATCATGGTATGCACTCACTAATAAGTGGATATTAGCCTAGAAAACTGGAATACCCAAAACATAATCCACACATCAAATGAGGTACAAGAAGAATGGAGGAGTGGCCCCTTGTTCTGGAAAGTCTCAGTGAAGCAGTATAGAGCAAAATCAGAACAGGGAAGTGGGAAGGGTTGGGTGGGAAAACAGGGGGAGGGAAGGGGACTGATGGGACTTTCGGGGATTGGGGGTCCAAAAAAGGGGAAATCATTTGAAATGTAAGTAAAAAATATATCAATAAAAAATAATTGACAAATGGGACCTCATAAAATTACAAAGTTTCTGTAAAGCAAAGGACACCATCAAAAGAACACATGGGCAACCAACAAATTGGGAAAAGATCTTCACCAACCTACATCAGATAGAGGGCTAATATCCAATATATACAAAGAACTCAAGAAGTTAGACCCCAGAAAACCAAATAACCCTATTAAAAATGGAGTACAGAGTTAAACAAAGAATTCTCACCTGAAGAACTTCGAATGGCAGAGAATCATCTTAAAAAATGCTCAGGTTCATTAGTCATCAGGGAAATGAAAATCAAAACAACCCTGAGATTTCACCTTTCACCAGTCAGAATGCCTAAGATTAAAACTGGACATGATACTTCCGGAGGACCTTGCTATACCTCTCCTAGGCATATACCCAAAGGATTCCCTGTCATGCAATAAAGACACATGCTCCATTATGTTCATAGCAGCCTTATTTATAATAGCCAGGAGCTTGAAAAAACCCAGATGTCCCTCAAATGGGGAATGGATACAGAAAATGTGGTGTATTTTCACAATGGAATACTACTCAATAATTAGACACAATGAATTCACAAAAATTTTAGGCAAATGGTTTGATCTGGAAAATATCATCCTAAGTGAGGTAACCCAATCACAAAAGAATACACATGGAATGCAATCTCTGATAAGTGTATAGTAATTAGCCCAAGAGCCCTGAATACTCAAGGCACAAATTGCATAACAAATGACTCCCATGCAGAAGTATGGAGAGTGTTCTGATCCTGGAAAGCATTGATCTAGCGTTGGAGGGGAGTATCAGGACAGAGAAAAAGGAGAGAAGTGATTGGAGAATGGTTGGAGAGAAGAAAGTTTATGGGACATATGGGGAGGGGGAATCTGGAAAAGGGGAAATCATTTGAAATGTAAACAAAGAATATAGAAAATAAAAATATATATTTAAAAAAAATCCTCAGGAGACAGCAGGTGTTCGCATGGATGTGGAGAAAGAGAACACTCCTCCACTGCTGGTGGGGTTGCAAATTGGTACAACTACTCTGGAAATCAGTCTGGTGGTTCCTCAGAAAACTGGGCATGTCACTTCTCAAAGATCCTGCTATACCACTCCTGGGCATATACCCAGAGGATTCTTCAGCATGCAATAAGGATATATGCTCCACTATGTTCATAGCAGCCCTATTTATAATAGCCAGAAGCTGGAAAGAACCCCGGTATCCCTCAACAGAAGAATGGATGCAAAAACTGTGGTATATATACACAATGGAGTACTATTCAGCCATTAGAAACAATGAATTCATGAAATTCTTAGGCAAATGGATGGAGCTAGAGAACATTATACTAAGTGAGGTAACCCAGACTCAAAAGGTGAATCATGGTATGCACTCACTAATAAGTGGATATTAGCCTGGAAAATTGGACTACCCAAAACATAATCCACACATCGGATGAGGTACAAGAAGAACAGAGGAGCGGCCCTGGTTCTGGAAAGACTCAGTGTAGCTTTATAAGGCAAAACCAAAACAGGGAAGTGGGAAGGGGTGGGTGAGAGAACAGGGGGAAGGAAGGGGGTTTATGTGACTTTCAGGGAGTGGGGGGGCAGAAAAGGGGAAATCATTTGAAATGTAAATAAAAATATATAAAATAATAAAAAAAGAAACTGGGGAAGACCCTTGAGGACATGGGAACAGGGGAAAATTTCCTGAATAGAACACCAATAGCTTGTGCTCTAAGATCAAGAACTGACAAATGGGACCTCATAAAACTACAAAGTTTCTGTAAGGCAAAGGACACTGTCAAAAGTACAAAACGTCAACCAACAGATTGGGAAAGGATCTTCACCAACCCTAAATCTGAGGGCTAATATCTAATATATACAAAGAAACTCAGGAAGGTAGAACCAAGAGAACCATTAAAAAGTGGGATACAGAGCTAAAGAATGAATTTTCACATGAAGAACTTCGGAGGGCTGAGAAGCACCTTAAGAAATGTTCAACATTATTATTCATTAGGGAAACACAAATCAAAACAACCCTGAGATTTCTCCTCACACCAGTCAGAATGGCTAAGGTTAAAAACTCAGGAGACAGCAGGTGTTGGTGAGGATGTGGAGAAAGAGGAACACTCCTCCACTGCTGGTGTTATTGCAAATTGGTACAAACACTCTGGAAATCAGTCTGGCGGTTCCTCTGACAACTGGGCATGACACTTCCAGAGGACCCTGCTATACCAGTCCTGGGCATATACCCAGAGGCTTCCCCAGCATGTAATAAGAACACATGCTCCATTATGTTCATAGCAGCCCTATTTTAGTAGCCAGAAGCTGGAAAGAACCCAGGTGTCCCTCAGCGGAAGAATGGCTACAAAAAATGTGGTATATTTACACAATGGATTACTATTCAGCCATTAGAAACAATGAATTCATGAAATTCTTAGACAAATGGATGGAGCTGGAGAACATCATAGTAAGTGAGGTAACCCAGTCTCAAAAGATCAATCATATAGTATGCACTCACTGATAAGTGGATATTATCCTAGAAACTTTGAATACCCAAGACATAATCCACATATTAAATGGAGAAACCAAGATATTCCATGATAAAACCAAATTTACACAATATATTTCCACAAACCCAGCTCTACAAAGAATAATAGGGGGAAAACACCAATGCAAGGAGGGAAGCTGCACCCTGGAAACATCAAGATAGTAAAATTATTTCAGCAAACTCAAAAGAAGACAACCACTCAAATATAAAAATAACATCAAAAATGACAGGAAGTAATAATCATTATTTCTTAATATCTCTTAACATCAATGGACTCAATTCCCCAATAACAAGACATAGACTAACAGACTGGATATGTAAACAGGACCCTACATTTTGCTGCTTGCAGGAAACACACCCCAGTGTCAAAGACAAACACTATTTTAGAGTAAAAGGCTGGAAAACAATTTTACAAGCAAATGGACTTAGGACACAAGTCAGAGTAGCCATTCTACTATCAGATAAAACTGACTTTCAATCTAAAGTCATCACAAGAGACATGGAAAGTCGCTTTTTACTGGTCAAGGGAAAAATCCACCAAGAAAAACTCTCCATTCTGAACGTCTATGCTCCAAATGCAAGGGCACTCTCATTTGTAAAAGAAACTTTACTAAAGCTCAAAGCACACATTGCACCTAACACAATAATTGTGGGTGACCTCAACACTTCACTATCTTCAATAGACAGTTCAGCAAAACAGAAACTAAACAGGGACATAGTGAAACTAATTGAAGCTCTGGGCCAAGTGGATTTTACATATATATGTATATGTGTATATATGTATATTTATATATACATATCTATATACACATATATATGTTCATATATATATTTAAAACATTTCATCCTCAAGCAAAATAATATACCTTTTTCTCATCACCTCATGGTACCTTCTCCAAAATTGATCATATAATTGGTCACAAGACAGACCTCAACAAATATAAGAAGATAGAACTAATTCCATGCCTTCTATCAGATCACTATGGATTCAGAGTGGTCTTCAATAGCAACAAAAACAACAGAAAGCCCACATATACATGGAGGATGAACAATACTCTACTCAATGATACTATGTCCAAAGAAGTAGTAAAGAAAGAAATCAAAGACTTTTTAGAATTTATTGAAAATGAAGGCACAACATACCCAAATCTTTGGGACACAATGAAAGCAGTGCTAAGAGGAAAACTCGTAGCCCTGAGTGCCTCTAAAAAGAAATTGGAGAGAGCATACACTAGCAGCTGAATGGCATACCTGAAAGCCCTGGAACAAAAAGAAGTTATTCACCTAGGATTAGTAGAAGACAGGAAATCATCAAACGCAGGTCTGAAATCAATCAAGTAGTAAGAAAGAGAACCATGCAAAGAATCAACAAAACCAGAAGCTGCGTCTTTGAGAAAATCAACAAGATAGATAAACCAGACTAACCAGACTAACCAAAGGGCACAGAGACAGTATCCAAATTAACAAAATTAGAAATGAAAAGGGAGATATAACAACAGAAACTGAGAAAATTCAAAAAATCATCAGATCCTTCTACAAAAGTCTATATGCAACACAACTGGAAAATCTGGAGGAAATGGACAATATCCTAGACAGATACCAAATACCAATATTAAATCAGGATGAAATAGATCAAATAAACTGTCCCATAACCACTAATGAAATAAAAGGGGACATAGAAAGTCTTCTAACCAAAAAAAAAAAAAAAAAAAAAAGAAAGAAAAAACCAACCAACCAACCAAACAACAACAACAACAACAACAACAACAAAACAAAAAACAAAAAAAACAAAAACAAAAAAAACCCCCACAGGACCAGAGAGTTTTAGTGCAGAATTCTACCAGACCTTTAAAGAAGACATAACACCAATACTCTTCAAATTATTCCACAAAATAGAAACAGAGGGAACACTACCCAACTTGTTCTATAAAGCCACAGTTAGGCTGATACCAAAAAACCACAAAGATCCAACAAAGAAAGAGAATTTCAGGGCAATATCCCTTATGAATATCAATGCAAAAATACTCAATAAAATTCTAGACAGTCAAATCCAAGAACACATCAAAATGATCATTCACCATGATCAAGTAGGCTTCATCCCAGGGATGCTAGGATACTTCAATATATTGAAATGCATCAATGCAATCCACTACATAAAAAAAAAAAAACTCAAAGAAAAAACACATGGTCATATCATTAGATGCTGAAAAAGCATTTGACCAAATTCATCATCCTTTCATGCTAAGAGTGTTGGAAAGAACAGGAATTCAAGGCCCATACCTAAACATAGTAAAAGCAATATACAGCAAACTGGTAGCCAATATCAAACTATATGGTGAGAAACTCGAAGCAATCCCAGTAAAATCAGGGACTAGACAAGGCTTCCCCCTCTCTCCATATCTTTTCAATATAATAACTGATGTTCTAGATAGAGCAATTAGAAAACATAAGGAGGTCAAAGGGCTACAAATTGGAAAGGAAGACGTCAAACTATTACTATTTGCAGATGATATGATAGTATACTTAAGCAACCCAAAAAACTTGACCAGAGAACTCCTACAGCTGATAAACAACTTCAGCAAAGTGGCAGGTTATAAAATCAACTCAAGCAAATCAGTAGCCTTCCTATACTCAAAGGATAAGCAGGCTGAGAAAGAAATTAGGAAAATGACACCATTCACAATAGCGACAAACAATATAAAGTACCTTGGTGTGACTCTGATCAAACAAGTGAAAGATCTGTATGACAAGAACTTCAGGTCTCTGAAGAAGGGAATTGAAGATCTTTTCTGAGAAGAGGACCTCAGAAAATGGAAAAATCTTCCATGTTCATGGATTGGCAGGATTAATATAGTAAAAATGGCCATCCTTCCTAAGGCAATATACTGATTCAGTGCAATCCCATCAAAATCCCAATTTGATTCTTCATAGAGTTAGGAAAAGCAATACTCATATTCATCTGGAATAATAAAAACCCAGGATACCTAAAATTATTCTCAACTGCAAAAGAACTTCAGGGGGAATCAGTATCCCAGACCTCAAGCAGTACTACAGAGCAATAGTGTTAAAAACTACATGGTATTGGAACAGTGACAGGCAGGTAGATCAATAGAATAGGCTTGAAGACCCAGAAATGAGCCCACTCAACCATGGTCACTTGATTAACAAAGGAGCTGAAACCATCCAATGAGAAAAAGATAGCCTTTTCAGCAAATGGTGCTTGCTCAAGTGGAGGTCAGCATGCAGAAGAATGCTAATTGATCCGTTCTTATCTCCTTGTACTAAGCTCAAGCCCAAGTGGATCAAGGACCTCCACATAAAACCAGACACTCTGAAACCAATAGAAAAGAAACTTGGGAGGACCCTTGAGGACATGGGCACAGGGTCAAAGTTCCTGAACAGAACACCAATAGCTTATGCTCTAATATCAAGAATTGACAAACGGGGCCTCATAAAATTACAAAGTTTCTGTAAGGCAAAGAACATTGTAAAAAGGACCAAAGGGCAACCAACAAACTGGGAAAAGATCTTCATCAACCCTACATCCAACAGAGGCCTAATATCCAATATATACAAAGGACTCAAGAAGTTATACTCCAGAGAGCCAAATAACCCTATTAAAATATGGGGTACAGAGCTAAAAAAGAAATTTTACCTGAAGAACTTTGAATCTCTGAGAAGCACCTTACGAATTGTTCAGCATCATTATTGATTAGGGAAAGGCAAATCAAAACAACCCTGAGATTTCACCTCACACCAGTCAACATCCTAAGATTAAAAACTCAGGAGACAACAGGTGTTGGCAAATATGTGTATAAAGAGGAACACTCCTCCACGGCTGGTGGGAATGCAAGTTGGTACAACCATTCTGAAAATCAGTATGGTGGTTCTTGAGAAAAGTAGGCATGACACATCCACAGGACCCTGCTATTGCACTCCTTGGCATATACCCAGAGGATTCTCCAGCATGCAATATGGACACATGCTCCACTATGTTCATAGCAGCCTTATTTGTAATGGCCAGAAGTTGGAAAGAACCCAGATGTCCCTCAATGGAGGAATGGATACAGAAAATGTGGTATATTTCCACAATCGAATACTATTCAACAATTAAAAACAATGATTTCATGAAGTTCTTAGGCAAATGGTTGGAACTGCAAAATATCATCCTAAGTGAGGTAACCCAATCACAAATGAGCACACATGGAATGTAGTCATTGATAAGTGGATTTTAGCTCAGAAGGGCTGAATACCCAAGACCCAATTCACATATCAAATGATTCCCAAGAAGAAGCAGAGGTCCCTGGTCCTGGAAATTGTAGGGGAGGACCAGGACAGAGAAGGAGGAGGGGTTTGCTTGGAGAACCATCGGAGGAACGAGGGTGTATGGGACTTATGGGGAGGAGGGAACTGGGAAAGGGAAAATCATTTGGAATGTAAACAAAGAATATAGAAAATTTAAAAAAAAAGAAAAAAAACACAAAACAATGAATTCATGAAATTCTTAGGCAAATGGATGGAACTACAAAATTTCATCCTGAGTGAGGTAAAACAATCATAAAAGAACACACATGGTATATACTCACTGATACGTGGATTTTAGCCCCAAAGTTCCAAATAACAAAGATACAATTCACAGACCACACGAAGTTCAAGAAGAAGGAAGACCAAGGTGTGGGTGCTTTAGCTTTTCTAAGAAAGTGAACAAAATACTCAGAGGAGCAATTATGGAGACAAAGTGTGGAGCAGAATCTGAAGGAAAGGCCACCCAGAGACTTTCCCACCTGGGGATTTTTCCTATAAACAATAACCAAACCCTGACACTATTATGGATGACAAGAAGTGTGTACTAAAAGGAGCCTGTTATGGTTGTCTCCAGAGGGGCCCTGCCAGATCCTTACAGATACAGAGGCAGATGCTAGCAGCCAACCATTGGACTGAGTGCAGAGTCTCCAATGGAGGTGTTGGAGGGAGGACTTGAGGAACTGAAGGAGTTTGCAGCCCCAGAAAAGAATGACAATGTAGATAATCCAGGTGCCATAGGGCTTTCAGGATCTAAGCCATCAACCAAGGGGTACACATGGTTCTAGCCACCAATGGTGTGGAGGAATGCCTTGTTGGGCATCAGTGGGAGGAGAGGTCCTTAATCCTATGAAGCCTGCATAGATGCCCCAGCATGGAGAAAGTAAGGAGTGTGAGGTGGGAGTGCATTGGGTGGAGGGACATTTTCTTGGAGGCAAGGAGTGGGAGGATTGGTAGGGTTTTCTGGGAAGTGGGGAACCAGCAAGGGGATACATTTTGAAATGTAAATAAAGAATATATTCAATAAAAATTTTGAAAAAAAAGAAAAAAATTCAGAAAAATTGGAAATTATATCTTGAAAGCATCAGAGTCTTTGCCTAGTATCCCAAGGGTCCAGGAATGTAAGGAAGGCAGTTTGGTGAGTGATACTTTTTTACTAAGTATATTTCCCCAGCCAAGCAGTGAGGTAGCAAAGGACACAGAAGAAAAATGGTCTCACATGTAGACAAAGAACCTAGGAACTCCTTGCCAGTGGCCCGTTTCTTCCAATGTACATGCACTATCCTCTTACATTTAATGTCCCATTTTGTGTCCCCTCAATTGACTGTATTGAAAGAAACAATACCTTTAATGTCCCTCAAAAGCGAAAGAGCCAGACAGTACAAGAGCTGGTTGTAGCCCCTTCTCTACCTTAAAGCTATTTTCTTTCTTCTTCGTGCTATTTGGAAAGAGACAGGTACACATTTGAGAGGTCTATGGGGACAAGACTGCCCTTTCCATAAGTTTACCCCTAATTCTGGTCAGAAGAGTTGCTCTAGTAGCAGCTAGAAAAAGGTGATCATGATATAAGTAGCAGTACCATGGTCGGTTTCTATGTGAGCTCAGAAAGACATTATTACAGGACATGCATGGGCTTCAGGATTCACTGTCAAGACTAGAAGACTGTGGATCAGGGCAGCAGTGGCAGCCTTTTGAAGGTTTCACAGTAGTTTTTCTTACTTTGTCCTTTCTCTTTGTATCCTTGGTTTTGGTCCCTAATGCTTTGATTGCCCTGAAGCCTTACAGACTGACCATTGACTTCTGGAAGGAGAGGCTTTTCCCTCCAGCAGTTTCATCAACTCGTTATGTACTGAAAAGTCCCTTTGACCTCCTTATGTTGTCGAATTGCCCGAGCTAGTACCTCAAGTACAATATTGAAAAGATAAGGAGAAAGGGAGCAGCCCTGTCTAGTCCTTGATTTTAGTGGAATTGCTTCAAGTTTCTCTCCATTTAGTTTGATGCTGGCTACCGGTTTGCTGTATATTGCTTTTACTATGTTTAGGTATGGGCCTTGAGTTCCTGTTCTTTCCAAGACTTTAAGCATGAAAGGATGCTGAATTTTGTCAAATGCTTTTTCAGCATCCAATGAAATGACCATGTAGTTTTTTTTCTTTGAGTTTGTTTATGGTGTGGATTGCATTGATGGATTTCCATATATTGAACCAACCCTGCATCCCTGGGATAAAGCCTACCTGATCATGGTGGATGATCATTTTTTTTATTCGATATAATTTTTTATTTACGTTTCAAATGATTTCCCCTTTTCTAGCCCCCCACTCCCCGAAAGTCCCGTAAGCCCCCTTCTCTCCCCCTGTCCTCCCACCCACCCCTTCCCACTTCCCCATTCTGGTTTTGCCGAATACTGCTTCACTGAGTCTTTCCAGAACAAGGGGCCACTCCTCCTTTCTTCTTGTACCTCATTTGATGTGTGGATTATGTTTTGGGTATTCCAGTTTTCTAGGTTAATATCCACTTATTAGTGAGTGCATACCATGATTCACCTTTTGAGTCTGGGTTACCTCACTTAGTATGATGTTCTCTAGCTCCATCCATTTGCCTAAGAATTTCATGAATTCATTGTTTCTAATGGCTGAATAGTACTCCATTGTGTAGATATACCATATTTTTTGCATCCACTCTTCTGTTGAGGGAAACCTGGGTTCTTTCCAGCATCTGGCAATTATAAATAGGGCTGCTATGAACATAGTAGAGCATGTATCCTTATTACATGGTGGGGAATCCTCTGGGTATATGCCTGGGAGTGGTAGAGCAGGATCTTCTGAAAGTGAGGTGCCCAGTTTTCTGAGGAACCGCCAGAGTGATTTCCAGAGTGGTTGTACCAATTTGCAACCCCACCAGCAGTGGAGGAGTGTTCCTCTTTCTCCACACCCTCCCCAACACCTGCTGTCTCCTGAATTTTTAATCTTAGCCATTCTGACTGGTGTAAGATGAAATCTCAGGGTTGTTTTGATTTGCATTTCCCTAATGACTAATGAAGTTGAGCAATTTTTAAGATGCTTCTCTGCCATCCGAAGTTCTTCAGGTGAGAATTCTTTGTTTAACTCTGTATCCCATTTTTTAATAGGGTTGTTTGGTTTTCTTGAGTCTAACTTCTTGAGTTCTTTATATATATTGGATATTAGCCCTCTATCTGATGTAGGCTTGATGAAGATCTTTTCCCAATTTGTTGGTTGCCGATTTGTCCTCTTGATGGTGTCCTTTGCCTTACAGAAACTTTGTAATTTTATGAGGTCCCATTTGTCAATTCTTGATCTTAGAGCAAACGCTATTGGTGTTCTGTTCAGAAACTTTCTCCCTGTACCGATGTCCTCAAGGGTCTTCCCCAGTTTCTTTTCTATTAGCTTCAGAGTGTCTGGCTTTATGTGGAGGTCCTTGATCCATTTGGATTTGAGCTTAGTACAAGGAGACAAGGATGGATCAATTCGCATTCTTCTGCATGCTGACCTCCAGTTGAACCAGCACCATTTGTTGAAAAGGCTATCTTTTTTCCATTGAATGTTTTCAGCCTCTTTGTCGAGGATCAAGTGGCCATAGGTGTGTGGGTTCATTTCTGGATCTTCAATCCTGTTCCATTGATCCTCCTGCCTGTCACTGTACCAATACCATGCAGTTTTTAACACTATTGCTCTGTAGTATTGCTTGAGGTCAGTCTTTTCAATATTGTACTTGAGGTACTAGCTCGGGCAATTCGGCAACATAAGGAGGTCAAAGGGATACCAATTGGAAAGGAAGAAGTCAAACTATCATTATTTGCAGATGACATGATAGTCTACCTAAGTGACCCAAAAAACTCCACTAGAGAACTCCTACAGCTGTCCCCGTTTTTATATTCAAATTGTTCATGTATTGTTGTGTTGATAATTACACTTGGTCGTGCATTCTTATGTTGATATTCTCACTTGGTTATGTGTCACTGTGTTGCTATTCTCACTTGATCATGTATCTCAGTGTTAATAGTCACACTTGGTCATATATCCACATGTTGTTATCCACACTTGGTCATGTACCCCAGTTTTGATAGTGACACTTGATCATTTATTGCTCTGTTGCTATTCTCATTTGATCATGTATCTCCATGTTGATATTCACACTTGGTCATGTATCCCCTTATTGATATTCACACATGGTCTTGTATCCCCATGTTGATATTCATATTTGGTCATCCCCATGCTGCAATACTTACTTTGTCATGTATCCACATTTTCATAATCGTACTTAGTCATGGATTGCTGTGTTGATATTCACATTTCATCATGTATTGCAGTGTTGTTCTTCTCATTTAGTTCATATATCCATGTTGATATTCTCATTTGGTCAAGTGTTCCCTTGATTGATATTTTCATATGGTCACATGTCCATATTTTGGTATTCACTCTTGGTCATGTATATCTATGTCGATCTTCACACTTGGTCATGTATCCACATGATGCTATTCTCACTTGGCCATTTATCTCCATGTTACTACTCTTGCTAGGTCATGTACTCCCATGTTGATATTCTCACTTGTTCATGTGTCTCTACATTGACATATACCCTTGTTCATGGTTCCCTGTGTTGTTATTCTGACTCAGTTATGTATCCCTGTGTTGATACTCACATTTGGTCATGTTTATCAGTGTTCACACTCACACATCTTCATATGTCATCATGCTAATATTCACACCTGCTCTTGTATCTCTATGTTGATATTCATACTTGGTCATGTATAACTTTGTTGCTGTTCACACTAAGTCATGTATATCCATGTTGATATTCACACTTGTTCATTTATCGCTGTGTTTGTATTCACATTTGGTCATGTATTACAGTGTTTCTCTTCTTTCATGGACTGACCCAGTTGGGGGAGTCACCACCGAGGGAAAACCAGGGCTTTGGTATTCAGGAAGGCACAGGTGCAGTGAGGTAATGACAGACAGACACACCAGAGAGCGGTTTGAATCTGCTGCAACTTTACTTTTTAGTCAGGCATATTTATAGTATATTGAGGAACAGATCGAGGTTGGCACACCTCCAGAAACACTCGAACAATTGCTAAACAAGGTACATTTCCATCTTAATTAGAACAGCAAGTAGACATGACATGATGCCCACAGGAACTCTTGCTCTATGAACCATGATCAAAAGCAAACTATGATCATGAACCTCAGATATATGGTGTTTGAATCTAACTTGTGGTTACTTATTAAAGTAGTGTTAATAATCAACAGGAGAACCTGGGCCTTCAAACCAATTTGTATGCTCAAAGCCTCTTTCTGCCATCAAAAGTCAAAATGCTTTAAGAATGAGCACATATTCACTACAAGAGCCCTCTATACTGCCCTGGACAGCAAATACCAAGGTGAACTTTCTCAAGCCAATCTATGTCTATAATCTAAAGAATATTATAGGACCTTCTACCCTTCAATGCTTTTATCCATCTATTACCTACTTATCAAAAGTACCTGTATAAAGCAATACCTCATCAATAGTCCTATACTTTTTCATACTGTATTCTTCCTGCTACAAACTATTCATAACATTCCCTAATGTCTCTGTTCTTTGTGCCTTACCTTTGTTAAGTGTAGTGATAAAGATGGACCCTGATGAAAAGCATTCCAAGACTTTCTTTCACTAAGGTTCAGCATGAGTTCATTGAGTTTAGGACTGTAAGCAGTAGGCATAATTGCCACATCCTCTTTTCTTTCCACCGGAATAACAAGTTCTCCTTTATCAATTAACCAACTTGTAGGTTGGTATCGTGCTGTATAAAGAATTAAGAATAGGAAGAAGAAAGACACAGTGCAGAGCCCATAACCCAGGAAGCGCAGTATCCTTGAAAAACATCAAGGCTCTTTTCAAGGCCAGAGGTGGGCACACTGCCAGAGACCTCCAGGGAGCCTAGCCCCGAGGGGCATTTTTCTCCAGTCCATCTTAATGACATATTGTCATGTCACACAGATGACACTAGAGTTGGTGTGGCACTCTTCTCACTTGGTTATGTGTACCCATGTTGATATTGACACTTGGTCATGTGTCCCTGTGTTTTGATATTTTCACTTTGTCATGTGTCCATATTTTGGTACTTACACTTGGTCATGTATATCCATGTTGATATTTACACTTGGTCATATATCCCCATGATATTTTCATTTGGACATGTATCTCCATGTTGATACTTTCAATTTGTCATGTGTTTCCATGTTGCTATTCTCACTTGGTCATGTTTTTCAATATTGGAATTCTTGTTTGGTTATGTGTCCATATTGTATTATCAATTGGCCATGCATTGCTGTGTTGATATTCACACTTGGTCATGTATTCCATTATTGATATTATCATTTGGTCTTATATGGCCATGTTGATATTTACAATTAGTCATAATTCCTATAATAATATTCTCATTTGGTTATATGTTCCCATGTTGCTCTTCATATTTGATCATGTATCTCAGGGTTGATAGTCACACTTGGTATATATCTCCCTGTTGATATTCATACTTGGTCATCTATTCCCATGTTGATAATCATACTTAGCAATTTATCCACATATTGATATCCACACTGAGTCTTATGTCCCCTGGTAATATTACACTTGGTCATGGATCCCTATGTTGATATCCACACTTGTTCAAGCATC
This sequence comes from Apodemus sylvaticus, assembly GCF_947179515.1. Classification (NCBI taxonomy): domain Eukaryota; kingdom Metazoa; phylum Chordata; class Mammalia; order Rodentia; family Muridae; genus Apodemus; species Apodemus sylvaticus. The sequence continues at coordinate 17,365,361 of NC_067495.1, read as the reverse complement.
CCAGTGTTTATATCCATACTTGGTCATGTATAACTCTGTTGCTATTCACATTTGTCATCTATTCTCACATTGATATTCATACTTGGTCATGTATCACTGTGTTGATATTCACACTTGTTCATGTATCCCCATGATGATATTCTCATAGGGTTTGTTTCTCAATTTTGATACTCACATTTGGTCATGTATCTCTGTGTTGATAGTCACAAATGAGAAATACATCCACATGTTGATATCCATGCTTGTTCACATATCCCACTATTGATATTCATACTTGGTCATGTATCCTATTGTTGTTAATCATATGTTGTCATGTAAGGGTTTGTTGATATTCACAGTTGCTCACATATTGCAGTTTTGCTTCTCACTTGGTCATGTATTTCCATGTCAATATCCACACTCAGTCTTGTGTGCCTTGGTGATATTTACACTTGGTCAGGTATCTCCCTTACTTATGTGTCCCCATGTTGATATTCACATTTTTCATGTATCTCAGTGTCAATAGTCGCACTTGGTAATGTATCCCCATGTTGGTAGGCACACATCATTATATATCCCCATGTTAATTTTCAAACTTGATCTTGTATCACCATTTTTATATTCACACTTGGTCATGTATCCCTGTGTTGATATTCACACTCGTTCATGTGTCCTGTTGTTGATATTAACACTTAGTCATGGATCCCTGTGTTGATATTCTCACTTGGTTGTGTGTCCCCTATTGCTCTTCACATTTGGTCATGTATGTCAGTGTAGATACTTACACTTGTTCATAAATCCTCATGTTGATATTTACATCTGGTCATGTATACCAGTGTTAATATTCTCACTTGGTCATGTATACCTATGTTGCTGTTCATTCTTTGTCTAGTATACACATATTAATATTAGTGCTTCGTCATGTATACCCATGTTGCTAATTTCTGTTGGTCATGTATCCCCTCATTGATGTTCACACTTGGTCATGTTTTACTCTGTTGATATTCACATTTGTTTATGTATTTCAGTATTGCTCTTCTCACTTGGTCATGGATCCCCATGTTGATATTGACACTTGGTTATGTAACTCCCTGTTTGATATTTCTCACTTGGTCATGTGTCCTGTTGATATTTACATTTGGTCATGGATCTCTGTGCTGCTATTTTCACTTGGTCATGTATTCCCATATTTATATTCACACTTGGCCATGTATTGACATATTGATATTCACAATTAGTCATTTATCCCTGTGTTGATATTCTCACTTAGTTAAATGTCCCAATGTTGATATTCCCATTTGGATATGTATCTCTCTGTTTATAGTCACACTTGGTCATATATCCATATGTTGATATCCACATTTGTTCATGTATCACAGTGTCAATAGTCATACTTGGTTATGTATACCTGTGACCTGTGTTTCTTTGCTCACTTGGTCATTTGTCCCTATTTTGATATTCACTCTTAGTCATGTATCCCAGTGTTGGAATTCTCATTTGGTCATGTGTCCCATAATTGATATTTATGCTTGGTCATGGGTCCCCATATTTCTATTTTCACTTGGTCATATGTATGGACTCATTATGATATTCACACCTAGTCATGTATCACCGTGTTTACATCTTCAGTTGGTCATGTATCTTTCTGTTGATACACTCACATAGTCATGTGTCCCCGTGTTGATAGTTACACTTGCTAATGCATACCCATGTTGATATACTTGGTTATTTGTCCCCATGCTGATACTAGAATTTGGTCATGTATCTCAGTTTTGATAGTCAAATTTGGTCATGGCTCCCCAATTTGATATCCATACTCGGTCATGTATCCCACTGTTGCGATCTGTACTTGCTCATGTATCACCAAGTTGATATTCACTCTCAGTCATGTATCCTGCATTATATTTATACTTGATAATATGTTTTTGTATTGTATTGTCATGGATCTAGGTGTTGCTATTCTCAGTTGGTCATATGTACCCAAGTTGATATTTACTCTTGGTCATGTGTTCTTGTGTTTGATATTCTCACTTTGTCATATATTTCCATATTGATAGTCACCCTTGTTCAAGTACACCTGTTTTTCAATTCACACTTGGTCATGTATAACCATGTGTGTACTCACACTTGGTCATTTATCCCCATATTTATATTTACACTTGGTCAAGTATGCCTGTGTTGATATTCACACTTCGTCATGTATCCCCATGTTGATATTCACACTTGGTCATGTATCACTGTTTTGATATTCACACTTGTTTTTGTATCATTGTGTTGCTATTCTTACTTGGCGATTTGACACCATTTTGGCATTCATACTTGGGTCATGTATTGCCATGTTGATATTTACACTTGGTCACGTATCCCCATGTTGATATTCACATTTGGTTTTGTTTCCCTTGTTTATATTCTCTTTTGTTCATGTATCTCATTGTTGATAGTCACAGTTGGTCATATATGCCAATGTTGATATCCACACTTGGTCATGTATGTCATTTTTGATATTCACACTGGGTCATGTATCACTGTGTTGCTATTCTCAGATTGTCATATATCCCCATGTTAATTTTATAATTGTTAATGTATCCCCATATTGATATTCACACTTGGCCATGTATCTCTGTGTTTATATTTACACTCAATCATTTATAGACTTACTGTTATCCACATTTGGTCATGTATCTGTGTTTGATATTCTAACTTGTACATGTGTCACTGTGTTCATATTTTCAGTTCATTATGGATCTCTGGGGTGACATTTTCATTTGTTTATGTGTTGCCATGTGGATATTAACATTTGGACAAGTATCTCAGTGTTGATAGTCACACATATTTATATATCCCCATTTTCATATCCACACTTGGTCATGTATCCCAGCGTCGATATTCATAGTTGGTCATGTATAACTGTGTTGCTATTTTAACTTGGTCATGTAGCTCATGTTTATATTAAAACTTAGTCATACATTACTGTGTTGACTTTCACCCTTGACCATATCTCACCCTGTTGCTATGTCACTTGGTCATGTGTCTTCATGTTGCTATTCACACTTGATCATGTATCCCCATGATGCTGTATCCGTCTTTTGATATTCTCAGTTGGTCATGTGTCATCATGTTTATGTTCATACTTGGTTGTAGATAACTAGGTTGATATTCTCATTTAGATATGTGTCCCCATTTTGATAATCACATTTGTTCATGTATCTTAGTATTGCTATTCTCTGTTGGTCACATGTCGCCATTTTGATATTCATACTTGGTCATGTATCCTGTGTTGATATTCACACTTGGTCATGTGTCCTTTTGTTGATATATCACTTGATTGTGTGTCCCCCTGTTGATATTTGTACTTGGTCATGGATTCCATGCTGATATTCTCACTTGGTTATGTGTCCCCATGGTGATACTCACATTTGGTCATGTATCTTTGTTAATGGTCACATTTAGTAATCTTTCCTAATATTGATATCTATATTTGGTCATATATTCCAGTGTTGATATTCTCACTTGGCCATGTATTGCTGTGTTTCTATTCTCACTTGGTCATATGTCCCTGTGTTAATATTCACACTTGGACATGTATCTCCATGTTGATAATCACACTTGTTCATGTATCCCTGTGTTGCTAGTCTTACTTGTTCATATTTATACTTGGTCGTGTGTTTCTGTGTTGCTATTCTCAAAAATGGATAATTTGTTCCCATTTTGATATTCACACTTGGTCATGTATCTCAGTGTTGATAGTCAAACATATTCATATATCCTGTGTTTATATCCATACTTGTTCACCACTGTTGTTATTTTCACTTGGTCATGAATAGCTGTGTTGCTATTCACACTTGGTCATGTATCCGCTATGGATAGTCACACTTGGTCATGCATTCCTATGATAATATTCTCACATGATCATATATTTTCATGTTAATATTCAACATTCATCATGTAATGCCATGTTGCTATTCTCACTTGGTCATGGATCCCCATGTTGATATTCACACTTGATCATGTATCCCCGTATTGATATTCACGCTTGTCCATGTATCATCGTGTTGATATTTGCACTTGTTCATGTGTCCCCATGTTGATATTCACACTTGGCCATTTACCACCCTGTGGATATTCTCCCTTGGTCATGGATCCACAAGTTGATATTCACACTTGGTCATCTTTCACTCTGTTGATATTCACATTTTGTGAAGTATTTTCGTGTTGCTCTTCTCACTTGGTCATGGGTCTCCATGTTGATATTGACACGTGGTCATGTAACTCCCTGTTTGATATTCTCACTTGGTCATGTACCCTCATGCTGATATTTGCACTTGGTCAAGTATACCTGTGTTGTGATTTCCATATGGTAATTTATCCCCATGTTGATATTCACACTTCATAATGTATCCTGATATTGATATTCACACATGGTCATCTATCTCCATGTTGATATTCACACTTGATCATGTATCACTGTGTTTCTATTTTCACGTGGTCATGTGTCCCTATTTTGATATTCTAATTGGTCATGCATCACTTCATTGATTCTCACATTTGGTATGTATCCCTGTGTTGATATTCTCACTTGGTTATGTGTCCCCATGTTGATATTTCCATTTGGTCATGTATCTCTGTGTTGATAGTTACACTTGGTCATATATCCACATGTTCATATTCACACTTGTTCATGTACAACAGTGTTGATATTAATACTTGGTCATGTATACCTGCATTGATTTTCTCCCTTGGTCATGTATCCCTATTTTGATATTTACTCTTAGTTGTGTATTCCTGTGTTACTATTCTCACTTGTTCATGTGTACCCATTTTAATGTTCACACTTGGTCATGTATCTCAGTGTTGACCTTTTCACTTGGTCATGTGTCTCCTTGTAGATATTTACACTTGGTCATGGATTATGGTGTTGATATCCTCACTTGGTTATGATTCCCCATGTTGCTATTTATATTTTGTCTGGTATCTCAGTGTTGATAACTATCAATAACACTTGGTCATTTATATATTTGCTGCGATTCTCTCTTGGTCATGTATACTCATGTGGATGTTCATATTTGGTCATGTATGCTCATGTTCATATGCTCACATAGTCATGTATCCCCATGTTGATATTCACACTTGGTCATATATTGCTGTTTTGATATTCACATTTGGCCCTATATCACCATGTTGCTATTTTCACTTGGTCATGTGTCACTGTTTTGATATTCATACTTGGTCATATATAGTCATGTTGAGGTTCTCACTTGGTCACGTATACCCATGTTGATATTTACACTTTTTCATGTATCTCCGTGCTGATATTCTCACATGGTCATGTATCCCCATGTTGATTTTCACACTTGTTCGTGTATTGCTCTGTGTATATTTACACTTGGTCATGTACCCATGCGTTGATTTTGACACTTGGTCATGCATCACCATGTTGCTACTCTCACTTGGACATGAATTGCTGTGTTGATATTCACCCTTGGTCATGTATCATAGTGTTGATAGTCTCATTTGGTCATGTGTGCAGGTGTTCATATTCTCACTTGGCCTTGTATCATTGTGTTCATATTCACACTTGGTCATACATCACCATTTTAATATCACTTTTGAATGTGTGGGCATGGTGATATTTATACTATGTCAGGGATCCCTGTGTTGATTTTCTGACGTGGTTAAGCTTCCCCATGCTGATTTTCACACTTGGTCATATATCTAATTGTTGATATTCATACTTGGTCATGTATCCCATTTTTCATATTCATACTTGGTCATGTTTCCAAATTTTGATATTCCCACTTTTTCATGAATCTCCATGTTGATAGTCACATTTTGTTTTCTATCTCAGTTTTGATAGTCACACTTCATCATATATGCCCATGTTAATATGAATACTTTATCATGTTTCCCCAAGTTCATATTCACACTTGGTCTTGTATCCTGTGTTTATATTCACACTCTGTCATGTATCGCCATGTTGATGTGTACATTTGGTCATGTATTCTTGTTTTGATTATCACACATATTCACGTATCCCAGTGTTGATATTAGCACTTGGTCATGTATCCTCTTGTTGATATTCTCACTTGGTCATGTGTCCCCATGAGGATATTCACTCTTGATCGTGTATTGCCCTGTTGATATTCATAAATGGTCATTTACCCATTGTTGATTTTTGCAAATGGTCATGTATCCCAGTGTTGATATTCACACTTCTTCATGTATACTCATGTTGATATTCAGATATGGTTATGTATCACCAAGTTGATATTCTCTCTTGTTTATATATCACTATGTTGATATTCTCACTCAGTTATGTGTCCCCATGTTGATATTTACATTTTTCCATGTATTACAGTGTTGATAATCACACTTGGTCATATATCCCCATGTTGCTACTCTCACTTGGTCATGTATCCTCATGTTGATATTCACACTTGCTTATGTATCACTGTGTTGGCATACAAACTTAATCAATTATTGCCTAGATGCAATTCTCACATGGTCATTATCTGCATGATGCTACTATCACTTGGTTATGTATCGTCATGTTGCTATTCTCACTTGGAGATGTGTTGACATTTTCATATTCTTAGTTGGCCATACACCACTGTGTTGATAAATACAATTGTTCTTGAATCCCCATTTTGATATTCTCAATTGGTCACCTGTGGTGTTTTTATTATTTATACTTGGTCATAGATACTTGTGCTGATATTCTCACTGGGTTATATGTTTCCATGCTGATATTCATATTTGGTTATGTATCTCAGTGTTGGTTGTCACACATGGTCATATATGCCCATGTTGATATTCACACTTGGTCATGTATCTCACACTTGATATGCACACTTGGTCTTTTATCCCAGTGCTGCTTCTCTCTCTCTTGGTCATGTATCCTCATGCTGATATTCACACTTGGCCATGTATCACTGTGTTGATATTCACAATTTGTCATGGAACCCCTGTTGATAGTCTTGTCTTGTCATGTGTCCTCTGTTGATATTTATACATGGTCATGGATCCCCATGTTGATATTCTCCCCATGTTGATATTCACTTGGTTAGGTAATCCCAATGTAGACATTCACGCTTGACCATGTATCCCCTTTTTTGATATTCACACTTTGTCACATATTGCTGTGTTGATATTCACATTTGGTCCCGTATCACTCTGTTTTCATTTGATCATGTGTTACTATTTAGATATTCACACTTGGTCAGATATCACCCTGTTGAGGCTCACACTTGGTCATGTGTCCCCCATGTTGACATTCACACTTGGTCATGTATTCCTGTGCTGATATTCTCACATGGTCATGTATCACTGTTTATTTTCACACTTGGTTGTGTATCCCTGTGTGCAAATTCTACTTGCTCATATACCCACGTATTGATATTCACACTTGGTCATATATCCTCATGTTCCTAATCCTGCTTCATCATGTGTCCCCATGTTCAGGCTTACACTTGGTCATGAATCCCCATGTTGATATTCACACTTGGTCTTTTATCTCATATAAATCCATGCTGATATTCACACTTGTTCATGTATCCCACTGTTGATATTGATACGTGGTCATGTATTAGTGTGATGATATTCACATTTGGTCACATATTTCAGTTTTGCTTCTTGCTTGGTCATGTGTCCCCATGTTGATATTCTCAGGTGGCCATGTATTCCCATGTAGTCACTCTTGGTAATGTATCCCCATGTTGTTATTCATACTTTCACTTTGTCATATATTCCTGTTTTGATAATCACACATGTTCATGTATCCCAGTGTTGATATTTACACTTGATCATGTTTCCCAGAGTTGATATTTTACCTTGGTCATGTACCCCCATGTTAATATTTACACTTGGTCATGTATTCCACTGTTACTATTCACACATAGTCAAGTACAACTGTGTTGATATTCACATTTGTTCATGTGTTCCCTTGTTGATATTGACTCTTGTTCATGGATCACAATGTTTGATATTGTCATTTCGTCATGTATCCCCATGTTGTTATTTACAATTGTTTTGTATACTTGTGTTGTAATTCTCAATTAATCATGTGTGTCTGTGCTGATATTCACACGTGGTAATGTATACCTATGTTGGCATTCTCAATGGGCTAGTATTCCCATGTTGCTACTCTCACATGGTCATGTATTACATTGTTGATAATCACAGTTGGTCATATGTCCCCATGTTGAGAATTACACTTGGCTGTGTATTCCTGTGGCCCTATGCTCCCTTGGTCATATGTCCCCTTGTTGATATTCACACTTGGTCATGTATCCCCATGTTTATATTCTTACATCATCATGCATTCCAGTGTTGATATTCACACTTGGTCATATATCTCAGTTTTGATAGTCATACTTGGTCATATATCCACATCTTGATATGAACACTTTATCATGTATCCCCAAGTTCATATTCACACTTGGTCTTGTGTCACACACTTTGTCATGTATTCCCATGTTGAGGTTTCCAATTGTTCATGCATCCCTTTTTTGATAATTACAGTTTATATGTATCCCAGTGTTGATATTAGCACTTGTTCATGTATCAGCATTTTGACATTCTTACTGGTCCCCATGAGGAAATTCACTCTTGGTCATGTATCACACTGTTAATATCCATACATGGTCATGTATCCCATTGTTGCTATTCTCACTCTTGTGTACTAATGCTGATATTCACACTTGGCCATGTATCCCTTGTTGCTATTCTTACTTCAAGATGTATACCTGTATTGGCTTTCACACTTAGTCATTTATCCCAATTTTGATATCTGCACTTGGTCATGTGTCTTTGTGTTGATATTCACATTAGGTTATGTATCCCCATGTTCCGGTTCTCAATTGGTCATGTGTCCCCATGTTGATTTTCACATGTGGTTATGTATTACTCTGTTGATATTCTTACCTGGTCATATATTGCCATGTCGACATTACCACTTGGTTATGTGTCCACATGTTGATATTTGCATTTGTTCATGTATGTCAATGTTGATAAGCATGTATCCCCATGTTGCTATTCTCACTTGGTCATGTATCCCCATGTTGCTATTCTCACTTGGCCATGTATCCTCATGTTGATATTTACATTTGGTCATATGTTGCCATGTTGATATTTCACTTGATCACATGTCCCTGTGTTGATATTGACATTTGGTCTTGGATCCCTGTGTTCATATTTTCCCTTGGTAATATTTGTCATTTGTCCCAGTGTTGATGTTGTCAGTTGGTCATATATCCCAGTGTTGATAGTCACACTTGGTAATGCATAACTGTGTTTCTGTTCTTACTTGGTCATGCATGCCAGTATTGATATTCATGCTTGGTCATGTATCCCAATTTTGCTATTCTCACTTGACCGTGTATCCCTATGTTTATATCCACACAGGGTCATGTATTGCTGTGTTATTATTCACGTTTAGTCATGTATCACCATGTTGATATTTCCTCTTGGTCATGTGTCCCCATGTTTGGTTTTTTTACCTGGTCATGTATCCCCATGTTAATATTCACACTTGGTCATGTATACCCATGATGCATTTCCCACTTTATCATGTATTACCATGTTCATATTTAAACTTGGTCATGCATTACCATTATGCTATTCTCACACAGTCATATATCTGCATGATGCTACTCTCACTTGGATATGTGTCAATATTTCCATATTCTCACATGGCCATGCACCACTGTGTTGCTACTCCTGGTTTGCTCAGCTTGCTCTCTTATAAAACCCAAGTCTTTCAGCCCAGCTATGGCACCACCCACAGTGGGTCCTACCTCCTTGATTACCAACTGAGTAAATGTCCCACAGCTGGATCTCATGGAGGCACTTCCCCAACTGAGGCTTTTTTTCTCTGTAATAACTCTAGTCTGGTTGAAGTTGCCACAAAACCAGCCAGTACAATTGACACCTTTTCAACTTGACAAACAAACACATCACTATTAAGCCTCAATCCTTACTTTCTTATTCATTCCCAAGATCTAAATAACTTTAAAAGTCCCACAGTCTTTACATATTAAAAATTCAATCCATTTAAAATATCCAATTTTTAATTTTTTTCTCTCCGGTGACTGTACAAGGCAGGCACAGCCAGGAGCGCAGGGAACACAGGAGTGACAGAGCTGCTGGGACAGGGTCCTTCTGGGCTCCACCTGCACCCAGCAGTTGGGTTGCTCGACACCTGTATGTGCACTGGTCCTGCCAGGGGAGAACTGGTCTCCAGTGAGTGCTTCAACTCCAGGGTTTGGAAGTGAGACCCCCATTTTCTCTTTGGTGACGGTGCAGATGGATACAGTCAGGAATGCAGGGAATACAGGAATGGTAGAGCAGCTGCGACAAGGTACTTCTGGGCTCCATCTGCACCCAGGAGCTGGGCTGCTCCACAGCCATCTGTGCCAGAGGATAACTGGTTTCCAGGGGTGCTGAGACAGGCTTGCAGGTCCACAGTAGTGAGAAGCTCCAGGCAGAGACAGCAAGATCAACTAACACCAGAGATAACTAGATGGCAAAAGGCAGGCAAGAATGTTACCAACAGAATCCAAGGCAACATGGCACCATCTGAATCCAGTTCTCCAACAACAGCAAGTCCTGAATACCCAAACACACCAGAAAAGCAAGATTTGAATTTAAAATCACAGCTCATGATGCTGATAGAGGACTTCAAGAAGTACATAAATAACTTTATTATTGAAATACAGTTAAACACAACCAAACAGGTGAAGGAATTAATCAAACCATCCAGGATCTAAAAATGGAGGTAGAAACAATAAAGAAATCACAAAGGGAAACAACTCTGGAGATAGAAAATCTAGGAAAGAAGGTAGGAGTCATAGATGCAAGCATCAACAGCAGACTACAAGAGATAGAAGAGAGAATCTCAGGTGCAGAAGATATCATAGAACACATTGACACAACAGTCAAAGAAAATGCAAAATTCCAAAAGCTCCTAAACCAAAACATCCAGAAAACTAGGACACAATGAGAAGACCAAACCTAAGGATTGTAGGTATAGAAGAGAGTGAAGATTTCCAGCTTAAATGGTCAGTAAATGTCCTCAACAAAATTATAGAATGCAGTAACCTTGGGTATTCTGAGCTTTATAACAGCAGACCTCAACAGACATAAGAAGATTGAAATAATCCCATCCACCCTATCTGATAACCATGGACTAATGCTTCTCTTCTTTTTTTTTTAAATTTATTGAATATGTTCTTCATTTCAATTTCAAATGTTATACCATTTCCCAGTTACCCCTTCCTAGAAAACCCCCAACCCATCCTCCCACCTCCTATCTCCAAGAAAATTCCCCTCTGTCTCACCCACTGCCACCTACCATCCCAAGATTTCCCCATGCTGGAGAATCTATCAAGTCTTCATAGGACCAAGGTCCTCTCCTCCCACCAATGCCCGACAAGGCATTTCTCTACCACATTTGTGGCTGGAACCACGTGTACCCCTTGGTTGATGGCTTAGACCCTGAGAACCCGGGGGGGTGTGTCTGGTTGGCTGACATCATAGTTCTTTCCATGGGGCTGCAAACTCCTTCATCTACTTCAGTCCTCATTCCAACTCCTCCATTGGGGATCCCATGCTTAGTCCAATATTTGACTACTAGTGTCTGCCTTTGTATTTTTAAGGCTCTGGCAGGGCTCCTCAGGAGACAATCATAACAGGCTCCTTTTGGCAAGCACTTCTAGTCATCCATAATAGTGTCAGGGTTTGGATGAATCCCCAGGTAGAACAGTCACTGGGTGGCCTTTCCTTCAGTTTCTGCCCCACACTTTGTCTCCATAATAGTTCCATCCATTTTCCCAAGAATTTAATGAATTCATAGTTTTTGATAACTTAGTAGTACTCCATTGTGTAAATATACCACACTTTCTGTATCCATTCCTCTGTTGAAGGACAACTGGGTCCTTTTCAGCATCTGGCTATTATAAATAAGGCTGCTATGAACATAATGGAGCATATGTCTTTATTACATGTTGGAGCATCTTCTGGGTATATGCCCAGGAGTGGTATAGCTGGGTCCTCAGGCAATACTATATTAATTTTCTGAGGAACCACCAAACTGATTTCCAGAGTGGTTGTACCATCTTGCAACCCCATCATGAATGGAGGAGTTTTTCTCTTTCTCCACATTCTCGCCAGCATCTTCTGTCCCCTGAGCTTTTTATTTTAGTCATTCATACTGGTGTGAGGTGGAATCTCAGGGTTGTTAGATTTGTATTTCCCTGTTAACTAAGGATGCTGAACATTTCTTTAGGTGCTTCACAGTCATTTGAGTTTCCTCAGTAGAGAATTCTCTGTTTAGCTCTGTACCCCATTTTTAATAGGGTTATTTGACTCCCTGGAGTCTAACTTCTTGAGTTCTTTTTTTTTTTTTTTGATTGTTGAAAATTATTTTATTTATATTTCTCCCCAATGATCAATACTTTTCTGAGCCATTAAATAATTGAAATCTTTGTGATAACTTCTTTCATTGAATAAGTGAAAGTACAAAAAACATAGCTATACATGGAAATGTAGTAATAGAAGCCATTACATTGTATAATCATTACATCTATTTAAAATCCAAAATGTATGATTATAGAAAGTAAAATGTAATGAACTATCCTTGTCAGAATCCAGAACTGTGCTGCTGAATAGATCATATGAGGTCATTTCTGCCCTGCTTGCATCTTAATCTGAAGAGTAGAACTAAAAGGTGTGGTTAATTGAAGAGTTTATATAACCCTACAGGTCAAGTTTTAAGGTGCTTTCCAATTCACATAATATATCAAAGATTGTATTATCATCTTCTTTAAGTAAGTCAGCTGTCTTCCTTATCCAGTGTAGTAGTCAGTTCTGACTGATGAAGCACTATTCCACCAACCAAAGATGTTTCTCTTTTTTACTGAGGAGGAGGATGTCAAGTTCAGAGTGCCAGCCTGGCTGAGTTCTGCCTGGTATTCTCTTCTGACATTGCAGATGGCCATCTTCTCATGACTTCTCCAAATGACCTTCTCTATGTGTGATCACCAGGGAGAGATGGAGAGCACTCTACAGTCTCTCATTGTGACATACATTTTCCTGTGGGATACTGGCCCCAGTTTTGTAGCCTATTTTATTTTAATTGCCCACTTAAAGACTCAGTCTCCAGTGATTCTTGGTCCTAGCATTTAAACATACAAATTTTAATGGCACACAATTCAGTCCATCACTGTTAGATGAGTGAAGAAGGAAAATAATGGATGCCATTATAGGACGAAAGTGCATGTAGTCCCAATGTAATGATGAGATCTACTGGGTAAAAATCTGCCACTTTAACCACCTTTATTTTCCAGCCTTAGAAATTGCCAAGACTTTGACTAAATGCTTACATCACTTCAGCACATTTGGAGGAAGCCCCCTGGCCTGTGCTATTGAGTCTGTTGTGCATTGGTTAGTCCTATTTATTATATGAACTTCATTTATTGTACTAAGTAACTATTTCTTTTTGTTTGTTTGTTTGTTAAGATTTATTCATTTATTTGTTTGTTTAGTTAGTTATTTAATGTATTTGAATACACTGTCACTCTCTTCAGGCACACCAGAAGAGGGTGTTGGATCACGTTTCAGATGGTTGTGAGCCACCATGTGGTTGCTGGGAATTGAACTTGGGACCTCTAGTAGAGCAGCCAGTTCTCTTAACAACTGAGCCATCTCTCCAGCTCCCTAAGTAACGATTTCTAAGTCACATACTTTATAAGAACTCTATTACATGGCAATGGTAAAGTAGAAATGTAATTAATAATTCACCAATTTAAATTTTGTCTCCAGTTAATATTCTCTGTCTGCTCTTTTCAAAGGCTACTTTGGGTGCTTGAAGTTCTGAATGAGAGTTAATGTATAATCAACTTCACATGCATGGGAAATTTAAGAATCACCCTATGCAGGTGATAACACTGCATTTTTGTTTGTTTTGTTTTCCAGCTAGTATTTGGTATATCAGTTTAACAGCTATTCACCATTGTAATATTTGTCACATACCATGGCTGCTTTTCTTCTTTCTGTTGTCATAAATTAAAAAAAAAAAACTATAGATAAACTAGATTTTAGCAGATCATATCTGGGAAATTCGGCTACTCTGAGAAAACTGCTCAGCGCTATCATATTCCTTGAGCTTAATATTACCCAAGTTTAAAACATTTTTTGAGAATGCCATACATACATATAATGCATTTTTAAAATTATTTATTGTTTTTTATTCAATATATATATTTAAATTTATTGATATATTTTTTATTTACATTTCAAATGATTTCCACTTTTCTGGACCCCCACTCCCCGAAAGTCCCATCAGACCCCCTTCCCTCCCACTATTTTCCCACCCAACCCTTCCCAATTCCCTGTTCTGGTTTTGCCCTATACTGTTTCACTGAGTCTTTCCAGAACCAGGGGCCACTCCTCCGTTCTTCTTGTACCTCATTTGATGTGTGGATTATGTTTTGGGTATTCCAGTTTTCTAGGTTAACACCTACTTATTAGTGAGTGCATACCATGATTCATCTTTTGAGTCTAGGTTACCTCACTTAGTATGATGGTCTCTAGCTCCATCCATTTGCCTAAGAATTTCATGAATTCATTGTTTCTAATGGCTGAATAGTACTCCATTGTGTAGATATACCACAATTTTTGCATCCACTCTTCTGTTGAGGGATATCTGGGTTCTTTCCAGCTTCTGGCAATTATAAATAGGGCTGCTATGAACATAGTGGAACATGTATCCTTATTACATGCTGGGGAATCTTCTGGGTATATGCCCAGGAGTGGTATAGCAGGATCTTCTGGAAGTGAGGTGCCCAGTTTTCAAAGGAACCACCAGACTGATTTCCAGAGTGGTTGTACCAATTTGCAACTCCACCAGCAGTGGAGGAGTGTTCCTCTTTCTCCACATCCTCGCCAACATCTGCTGTCTTCTGTATTCTTAATCTTAGCCATTGTGACAGGTGTAAGGTGAAATCTCAGTGTTGTTTTGATTTGCGTTTCCCTAATGACTAATGAAGTTGAGCATTTTTTAAGATGCTTCTCTGCCATCCGAAGTTCTTCAGGTGAAAATTCATTGTTTAACTCTGTACTCCATTTTTTAAATAGGGTTATTTGGTTTTTTGGAGTCTAATTTCTTGAGTACTTTATATATATTGGATATTAGCCCTCTATCTGATGTAGGATTGGTGAAGATCTTTTCCCAATTTGTTGGTTGCCGATTTGTCCTCTTGATGGTGTCCTTTGCCTTACAGAAACTTTGTAATTTTATGAGGTCCCATTTGTCAATTCTTGCTCTTAGAGCATACGCTATTGGTGTTCTGTTCAGAAACTTTCTCCCTGTACCGATGTCCTCAAGGGTCTTCCCCAGTTTCTTTTCTATTAGCTTCAGAGTGTCTGGCTTTATGTGGAAGTCCTTGATCCATTTGGATTTGAGCTTAGTACAAGGAGACAAGGATGGATCAATTCGCATTCTTCTGCATGCTGACCTCCAGTTGAACCAGCACCATTTGTTGAAAAGGCTATCTTTTTTCCATTGGATGTTTTCAGCCTCTTTGTCGAGGATCAAGTGGCCATAGGTGTGTGAGTTCATTTCTGGATCTTCAATCCTGTTCCATTGATCCTCCTGCCGGTCACTGTACCAATACCATGCAGTTTTTAACACTATTGCTCTGTAGTATTGCTTGAGTTCCGGGATACGGATACCCCCAGAAACTCTTTTATTGTTGAGAATAGTTTCAGCTATCCTGGTTTTTTTGTTATTCCAGATGAATTTGAGGATTGCTCTTTCTAACTCTATGAAGAAT
The DNA here is from genome assembly GCF_947179515.1 of Apodemus sylvaticus. Taxonomy (NCBI): domain Eukaryota; kingdom Metazoa; phylum Chordata; class Mammalia; order Rodentia; family Muridae; genus Apodemus; species Apodemus sylvaticus. The sequence goes on along the minus strand of NC_067495.1, from coordinate 17,349,555 downwards.
TGAGTTGGGATTTTGGTGGGTATTGCATTGAATCTGCATATTGCTTTTGGCAAAATGGCCATTTTAAGTATATTAATCCTGCCGATCCATGAGCATGGGAGGTTTTTCCACTTTTTGAAGTCTTCTTCCACTTCCTTCTTCATAGACTTGAAGTTCTTGTCATACAGATCTTTCACATGTTTGGTAAGAGTCACCCCAAGGTACTTTATGCTGTTTGTGGCTATTGTGAAGGGGGTCATTTCCCTAATTTCTTTCTCAGCCTGCTTATCCTTTGAGTATAGGAAGGCTACTGATTTGCTTGAGTTGATTTTATAACCTGCTACTTTGCTGAAGTTGTTTATCAGCTGTAGGAGTTCTCTAGTGGAGTTTTTTGGGTCACTTAGGTAGACTCTCATATCATCTGCAAATAATGATAGTTTGACTTCTTCATTTCCAATTTGTATCCCTTTGACCTTATGTTGTCGAATTGCCCGAGCTAGTACCTCAAGTACAATATTGAAAAGATAAGGAGAAAGGGGGCAGCCTTGTCTGGTCCCTGATTTTAGTGGGATTGCTTCAAGTTTCTCTCCATTTAGTTTGATGCTGGCTACCAGTTTGCTGTATATTGCTTTAACGATGTTTAGGTATGGGCCTTGAATTCCTGTTCTTTCCAAGACTTTAAGCATGAAAGGATGCTGAATTTTGTCAAATGCTTTTTCAGCATCCAATGAAATGACCATGTGGTTTTTTTTCTTTGAGTTTGTTTATGTAGTGGATTGCATTGATGGATTTCCGTATATTGAACAAACCCTGCATCCCTGGGATAAAACCTACTTGATCATGGTGGATGATCATTTTGATGTGTTCTTGGATTCGGTTGGCAAAATTTTTATTGAGTATTTTTGCATCGATGTTCATAAGGGAAATTGGTCTGAAGTTTTCTTTCTTTGTTGGATCTTTGTGTGGTTTTGGTATCAGCATAATTGTGGCTTCGTAGAAGGAATTGGGTAGTGTTCCTTCTGTTTCTATTTTGTTGAATAATTTGAAGAGTATTGGTGTTAGGTCGTCTTTGAAGGTCTGATAGAATTCTGCACTGAAACCTGTCCTTTTATTTGGTTGGAAGGCTTTCTATGACCCCTTCTATTTCTTTAGGGGTTATGGGACTGTTTAGATGATCTCTTTGGTCCTGATTAAATTTTGGTATTTGGTATCTGTCTAGGAAATTGTCCATTTCCTCCAGATTCTCCAGTTGTGTTGAATATAGACTTTTGTAGTAGGATCTGATGATTTTTTGGATTTCATCAGTTTCTGTTGTAATATCTCCCTTTTCTTTTCTAATTTTGTTAATTTGGATACTTTCTCTGTGCCCTTTGGTCAGTCTGGCTAAGGGTTTATCTATCTTGTTGATTGTCTCAAAGAACCAGCTCCTGGTTTTGATGATTCTTTGTATCATTGTCTTTGTTTCTACTTGATTGATTTCAGCCCTGAGTTTGATGATTTCCTGCCTTCTACTCCTCCTGGGTGAAATAGCTTCTTTTTGTTCCAGGACTTTCAGGTGTGTCATTAAGCTGCTAGTGTATGCTCTCTCTATTTTATGTTTGGAGGCACTCAGGACTATGAGTTTTCCTCTTAGCACTGCTTTCATTGTGTCCCAAAGATTTGGGTATGTTGTGCCTTCATTTTCTTTAAATTCTAAAAAGTCTCTGATTTCTTTCTTTATTTCTTCTTTGGCCAAGGTGTCCTTGAGTAGAGTATTGTTCACTCTCCATGTGTATATGGGCTTTCTTTTGTTTTTGTTGCTATTGAAAATCACTCTTACACCATAGTGATCTGATAGGAGGCATGGGAATAGTTCGATCTTCTTGTATTCGTTGAGGTCTGTCTTGTGACCAATTATATGGTCGATTTTGGAGAAGGTACCATGAGGTGCTGAGAAAAAGGTATATTCTTTTGCTTTAGGGTGAAATATTCTATAAATATCAGTCAAATCCAATTGGTCCAAAGCTTCAATTAGTTTTACTGTGTCCCTGTTTAGTTTTGTTTTCTTGATTGGTCCATTGAGGAGAGTGGAGTGTTGAAGTCCCCTACAATTATTGTGTAACGTGCAATGTGTGCTTTGAGCTTTTGTAAAGTTTCTTTTACGAATGAGGGTGCCCTTGCATTTGGCGCATAGATGTTCAGAATTGAAAGTTCTTCTTGGTGGATTTTTCCTTTTACCAGCAAGAAGTGTCCCTCAGTGTCTCTCTCTCTTTTTTTTTTTTTCAATTATACTCGTCTTTTATTTTTTTTAATTTATTGATATATTTATTTACATTTCAAATGATTTCCCCTTTTCTGGACCCCCACTTCCCGAAAGTCCCATCAGTCCCCTTCCCTCCCCCTGTTTTCCCACCCAACCCTTCCCACTTCCCTGTTCTGATTTTTCCCTATACTCCTTCACTGAGTCTTTTCAGAACAAGGGGCCACTCCTCCGATCTTCTTGTACCTTATTTGATGTGTGGATAATGTTTTGGGTATTCCAGTTTTCTAGGTTAATATTCACTTATTAGTGAGTGCATACCATGATTCATCTTTTGAGTCTGGGTTACCTCACTTAGTATGATATTCTCCAGCTCCATCCATTTGCCTAAGAATTTCATGAATTCATTGTTTCTAATGGCTGAATAGTACTCCATTGTGTAGATATACCACATTTTTTGCATCCACTCTTCTGTTGAGGGATACCTGGGTTCTTTCCAGCATCTGGCAATTATAAATAGGGCTGCTATGAACATAGTAGAGCATGTATCCTTATTACATGGTGGGGAATCCTCTGGGTATATGCCCAGGAGTGGTATAGCAGGATCTTCTGGAAGTGAGGTGCCCAGGTTTTGGAGGAACTGCCAGAGTGATTTCCAGAGTGGTTGTACCAATTTGCAACCCCACCAGCAGTGGAGGAGTGTTCCTCTTTCTCCATATCCTTGCCAACACCTGCTGTCTCCTGAATTTTTAATCTTAGCCAATCTGACAGTTGTAAGGTGAAATCTCAGGGTTGTTTTGATTTGCATTTCCCTAATGACTTATGAAGTTGAGCATTTTTTAAGATGCTTCTCCACCATCAGAAGTTCTTCAGGTGAGAATTCTTTGTTTAACTCTGTACCCCATTTCTAAATAGGGTTTTTTGTTTTTCTGGAGTCTAACTTCTCTTTTGATGACTTTAGGTTGAAAGTGAATTTTATCTGATATTAGAATGGCTACTCCAGCTCGTTTCCCGATACCATTGTTTTGTAAAATTGTCTTCCAGACTTTTACTCTATGGCAGCTTTTGTCTTTGACATTTAGGTGTGTTTCCTGTATGCAGCAAAATGTAGGGTCCTGTTTCCTTATCCAGTCTGTTAGTCTATGTCTTTTTATTGGGGAATTGAGTCCATTGATGTTAAGAGATATTGAGGGGACATGGGGCGTCGGCGTCGGCGGTGAAGGCAGTGCAGCAGTGGCTCGTCCATCTGAAGGGCCATCAGCAGTGGAACCAAGGTGACACAGGGTCCAGTTAGGCCCTGCGCCCACGACCACTGACCTTCGCTGACCAGCCGGGCTCCAAGCAGCTGCGGTTTGCGGTGCCTTTCGCTACATGGAAGCCACTTCAGAACTTGGCCTTCTGCCAGTCAGGAGAGGCTCACCTCCATCTTGGTTTCGGACTCCAGAGAAATCGGACAGACTGAGGTACACAAACATAACCCTAGGCCAACACCGCGGGGGTCTGAGCCCAACGGGCGTTGGCCTGCACCCAGGCCCTGGGCTGTTCGGGGGGGGGCATCGGGGTGCCAACCCAGCCAGGAGTTATTTTTTGCCGGGGTCCGGCGCGCACGCCACCATTTTACCTACAGGACTCCAGAGAGCTCTGGCGGGCAGAGCTGGCTAACAGGCATAGCCTGAGGCTAACAAAGCGGGGGTCTAGGCCCCAACAGGCCCTGGACTGACCCCAAGAACTGGGCGGCTTGGTGGGCCATCTGTGTGTCAACCCTCCCAGGAGGTTGTTAGCACAGCAGACTCTCCCGGTGCTTTCGGGGAGCACGAGCGCGCACGCCCACCATCCTGGTCACCTGGCGGACCCAGTTGACGGTCATAGCCCGAGGGGAACTTTGCTCGGACTTTGGCCTCCCAGGCTTTTGCCTTGACCCAGGGCCTGGGCGGCCAGGCTAACATTGTGTGTGCCAGCCTGGTTGGGGGATCGGCTGCCCAGCTGAGTGATCAGCATGCAGGGGAGGTCCCAGCAGCATACACCATCTGTGCTCCCTGGGGGTGCACACGGGCTCCATCTGGTGCACAGACACAATCTGGGGCAAAGCACATTAGACCTGCAAGGGCACCCAAGAGGAGGACAGCACAACAGCAATCTGCTACAGGGGTAACCCAGCCATATAGTGTTGCAGTAATAGCCCCAGAGCCTCTCAGGAGGCCCAAATACCAGCCAGGGACAAGACCAACTAATTCCAGAGAACAAGATGGCAAAGGGCAAATGCAGGAACGCTACTAACAGAAATCTAGGCAATATGGCAGCATCTGAACCAAACTCTCCAACATCAGCAAGTCTTGGTTATGCCAACACACCAGAGAAACAAGATTTGGATTTAAAATCACTGATCATGATGCTGCTAGAAGAACACAAAAAGGACATAAATGAATCTCTTAAAGAAATACAGGGGAACATGAATAAGCTAGAAACCCGTATAATGGAAACAGAAAAAACACTTAAAGAAATGCAGGAGAATAAGGCTCAAGAGATAGAAGCCAATAAAGAAGAAAGGCAAAAAGAACTTAAAGAAATGCAGGAGAACTTGAGTCAAGAGGCAGAAATCATGAAAGAGGTAACACAAAAATCTCTTAAAGAATTACAGAAAAACAAAAACAAACAAAATATGGAACTGAGCAAAACCATCCTGGATCTAAAAACAGAAGTAGAAACAACTAAGAAATCACATAGGGAGACAACTTTGGAGATAGAAAACCTTGAGAAGAAATCAGGGGCCATAGATGCAAATATTAGCAACAGAATACAAGAGATGGAAGAGAGAATTTCAGATGCCGAAGATACCATAGAAACCATGGACTCTACAGTCAAAGAAAATGCAAAATGCAGAAAGCTTGTATCCCAGAACATCCAGGAAATCCAGGATACAATGAGAAGACCAAACCTAAGGATTATAGGTATAGATGAGAGTGAAGATTTACAACTGAAAGGTCCAGCAAATATCTTTAACAAAATTATGGAAGAAAACTTTCCCAACTTAAAGAGAGAGATGCCTATGAATATACAAGAAGCCTACAGAACTCCAAGCAGACTGGATCTGAGCAGAAATACCTCTCGCCACATAATAATTAAAACCCCAAATGTACTAAACAAAGAAAGAATATTAAAGGCAGTAAGAGAAAAAGGCCAAGTAACATATAAAGGAAGACCTATCAGAATCACACCAGACTTCTCACCAGAGACCGTGAAAGCTAGAAGATCCTGAGCAGATCTCATGCAGACTCTAAGAGAACACAAATGTTAGCCAAGACTACTATACCCAGCAAAACTCTCAATCACAATATATGGAGAAACCAAGACATTCCATGACAAAACCAAATTTACACAATATCTTTCCACAAACACAGCTCTACAAAGAATAATAGGAGGAAAACTCCAATACAAGGAGGGAAACTACACCCTGGAAAAAGTAAGATAGTAACCTTCCTTCATCAAACCCAAAAGAAGATAATCACTCAAATATAAAAATAACATCAAAAATGACAGGAAGTAATAATCTCTATTCCTTAATATCTCTTAACATCAATGGACTCAATTCCCCAATAAAAAGACATAGACTAACAGACTGGATAAGGAAACAAGACCCTACATTTTGCTGCATACAGGAAACACACCTAAATGTCAAAGACAAAAACTACCTTAGAGTAAAAGGCTGGAAGACAATCTTACAAGCCAATGGTCTCAGGAAACGAGAGGGAGTAGCCATTCTAATATCAGATAAAATTGACTTTCAACCTAAAGTCATCAAAAGAGACACTGAGGGACACTTCTTGCTGGTCAAAGGAAAAATCCACCAAGAAGAACTTTCTATTCTGAACATCTATGCGCCAAATGCAAGGGCACCCTCATTTGTAAAAGAAACTTTACTGAAGCTCAAAGCACACATTGCACCTAACACAATAATTGTGGGGGACACTCCACTCTCCTCAATGGACCGATCAGGAAAATAGAAACTTAACAGGGACACAGTAAAACTAATTGAAGCTGTGGACCAATTGGATTTGACTGGTATCTATAGAACATTTCACCCTAAAGCAAAAGAATATACCTTTTTCTCAGCACCTCATGGTACCTTCTCCAAAATCAACCATATAATTGGTCACAAGACAGACCTCAACAGTTACAAGAAGATTGAACTACTCCCATGCCTCCTATCAGATCACTATGGTGTAAGAGTGGTTTTCAATAGCAACAAAAACAACAGAAAGCACACATACACATGGAGGCTGAACAATACTCTACTCAATGACACCTTGGCCAAAGAAGAAATAAAGAAAGAAATCAGAGACTTTTTAGAATTTAATGAAAATAAAGGCACAACATACCAAAATCTTTGGGACACAATGAAAGCAGTGCTAAGAGGAAAACTCATAGCCCTGAGTGCCTCCAAAAAGAAAATGGAGAGAGCATATATCAGCAGCTTAATGACACACCTGAAAGCCCTGGAACAAAAAGAAGCTATTTCACCCAGGAGGAGTAGAAGACAGGAAATCATCAAACTCAGGGCTGAAATTAATCAAGTGGAAACAAAGAGAACCATACAAAGAATCAACGAGTCCAGGAGCTGTTTTTTTAGAAAATCAACAAGATAGATAAACCCTTAGCCAGACTGACCAAAGGGCACAGAGAAAGTATCCAAATTAACAAAATTAAAAATGAAAAGGGAGATGTTACAACAGAAACTGAGGAAATCCAAAAAATCATCAGATCCTACTACAAAAGCCTATACTCAACACAACTGGAGAATCTGGAGGAAATGGACAATTTCCTTGACAGATACCAAATACCAAAATTTAATCAGGACCAAGTAGATCATCTAAACAGTCCCATAACCCCTAAAGAAATAGAAGGGGTCATAGAAAGTCTTCCAACCAAAAAAAGCACAGGACCAGATGGTTTCAGTGCAGAATTCTATCAGACCTTCAAAGAAGACCTAACACCAATACTCTTCAAACTATTCCACAAAATAGAAAGAGAAGGAACCCTACCCAATTCGTTCTACAAAGCCACAATTACGCTGATACCAAAACCACACAAAGATCCAACAAAGAAAGAAAACTTCAGACCAATTTCCCTTATGAACATCGATGCAAAAATACTCAATAAAATCCTTGCCAACCGAATCCAAGAACACATCAAAACGATCATTACATGTGAAACAGTATTTGACAAAACCAGAGCGGGGAAGTGGGAAGGGGTGGGTGGGAGGACAGGGGAAGAGAAGGGGGCTTACGGGACTTTCGGGGAGTGGGGGGCTAGAAAAGGGGAAATCATTTGAAATGTAAATAAATTATATCGAATAAAAAAAGATTTACATTAAAAAAATGGCCATCTTGCTAAAAGCAATCTATAGATTCAAAACTATCCCCATCAAAATTCCAATTCAATTCTTCATAGAGTTAGAAACAGCAATTGTCAAATTCATCTTGAATAACAAAAATCCCTGGATAGCAAAAACTATTCTCAACACTAAAAGAACTTCTAACGAAATCAGTATCCCAGACCTCAAGCAGTATTACAGTGCAATAGTGTTTAAAACTGCATGGTGTTGGTAGAGTGACAGGAAGATAGATCAATTAATAGAATTGAAGACCCAGAAATGAACCCACAAACCTGTGTTCACTTGATGTCTGATTTATTGTTAAAATCATACAATAGAAAAAATATAGCCTTTTCAACAAATGGTGCTGGCTCAACTGGTGGATGGCATGCAGAAGAATGCAAATATATCCATTCTTATCTCCTTGTAAAAAGCTCAAGTCCAAGTGGTTCAACAACTTACACATAAAACCAGACACACTGAAATTAATAGAAAAGAAACTGGGAAAGAGCCTTGAGAACATGGGCACAGGGGAAATTTTCCTGAACATAACATCAATAGCTTATGCAGTAAGGTCAAGAATTGACAAATAGTACATCATAAAATTACAAACTTTCTGAAAGGCAAAGGATTCTGTCAATAGGACAAAACGACAACCAACAAACTGTTAAAAGATCTTTACTGGCCCTCATCTGGCAAAGGGCTAATATCCAATATATACAAAGAACTCAAGAAGGTAAACTTCGGAGAGCCAAATAATCCTATTAAAAATTGGGTACAGAGATAAACAAAGAATTTTCACCTAAAGAAATGTTCAACAGCCTTACTCATCAGGGAAATGAAAATCAAAACAACCCTGAGATTCCACCTCACACCACTCAGAATGGTTAAGATAAAAAACTCAGGATACAGCAGGTGCTGGCAAGGGTGTAAAGAAAGAGGAACACTCCTCCACTGCTGGTGGGATTGCAAGCTGGTAAAACCACTCTGGAAACCAGTCTGGTAGTTCCTCAGAGAACTGTACATAATACTACCAGAGGACCCTGTTATACCACTCCTGGGCATATACCTAGAGGATTCTTCAGCATGAAATAAGGAAACATGATCCACTACATTTATAGCAGCCCTATTTATAATAGCCAAAACTTTGAAAGAACTCAGATATTAAAAACAATGACCAGGGCAGCGGCAGCAGTGGCTGCTCCAGCTGAAGGGCCATCAGCAGTGGAACCAAGGCGTCACAGGGACCAGTTAGGCCCTGCGCCCACGACCACTGACCTTCGCTGACCAGCCGGGCAGCAAGCAGCTGCAGTTGTGCGGCGCCTTTCCTGCACGGAGGCCACTTCAGAACTCGGCCTCCCACCAGTCAGGAGAGGAGCATCCATCTTGGTTCCCTACTCCAGGAATCTGACAGACTGAGATCCAGATCAGTCTGGGCGGCAGCATTACATCTCCAAGTCCTGCAAGTGGCTAGCTGGGCTTCCGGGCGGCCAGCTGGAAGAAGTCAGTGTGCTCCAGTGAATCCAGCGGGCCCCAGCGGGAGCCTTCGGGTGCCTGCTTTGGGATCGGAACAGCCTGGGCAGCAGCACACTGTCTACAAGCAGTGCAGGAGGTAAGCTGTGCACCAGAGGCCAACTGGGAAGGGGCAGCTTGCACTGGTGAGTCCAGCACTGACAAGATAAACTAACACCAGTGAGATCTAGATGGCAAAAGGCAAACGCAGGAACGTCACTAACAGAAATCAAGGCAATATGGCAACATCTGAACCCAATTCTCCTCTACCAACATGTCCTGGATACCCCATCACACCAGTAAAACAAGATTTGGATTTAAAATCACTGGTCATGATGCTGGTACAGGAACACATGAAGGTCATACATAAAGAAATTCAGGAGAAAATGGATCAAAAGTTAGAAGCCCTTGCAAGGGAAACACAAAAATCATTGAAAGAAATCCAGGAGAATACAAAAGCCAACAAGGAGGAAATGCAAAAAACACTTAAAGAAATACAGGAGAACTTTGCTCAACAGGCTGAGGTCATGAAAGACGAAACACAAAAATCTCTTAAAGAAATACAGGAGAACTTTGGTCAACAGGCTGAGCTCATGAAAGAGGAAACACAAAAATCTCTTAAAGAATTACAGGAAAACACAAACATGCAAGTGAAGGAGCTAAGCAAAACCATCCAGGATCTAAAATCAGAAGTAGAAACAACTAAGAAAACTCAAAGGGAGACAACTTTGGAGATAGAAAGCCTTGGGAAGAAATCAGGGGACAGAGATACAAATATCAACAACAGAATACAAGAGATAGAAGAAAGAATCTCAGATGCTGAAGATTCCATAGAAACCATGGACTCAACAGTTAAAGAAAATGCAAAGTGCAAAAAGCTTGTAACCCAAAATATCCAGGAAATCCAGGACACAATGAGAAGACCAAACCTAAGGATTATAGGCATAGATGAGAGTGAAGATTTACAACTTAAAGGGCCAGCAAATATCTTCAATAAAATTATGGAAGAAAACTTCCCTAACCTAAAGAGAGAGATGCCCATGAATATACAAGAAGCCTACAGAACTCCAAACAGACTGGACCAGAACAGAAATACTTCCCGTCACATAATAATCAAAACACCAAATGTTCTAAACAAAGAAAGAATACTAAAGGCAGTAAGAGAAAAAGGCCAAGTAACATATAAAGGAAGACCTATCAGAATCACAGCAGACTTTTCACCTGAGACTATGAAGGCTAGAAGGTCCTGGGCAGATCTCATGCAGACTCTAAGAGAACACAAATGCCAACCAAAACTACTATATCCAGCAAAACTCTCAATCACCATAGATGGAGAAACTAAGATATTTCACGACAAAACCAAGAAAATGCAAAATGCAAAAAGCTTGTAACCCAAAATATCCAGGAAATCCAGGACACAATGAGAAGACCAAACCTAAGGATTATAGGCATAGATGAGAGTGAAGATTTACAACTTAAAGGGCCAGCAAATATCTTCAATAAAATTATGGAAGAAAACTTCCCTAACCTAAAGAGAGAGATGCCCATGAATATACAAGAAGCCTACAGAACTCCAAACAGACTGGACCAGAACAGAAATACTTCCCGTCACATAATAATCAAAACACCAAATGTTCTAAACAAAGAAAGAATACTAAAGGCAGTAAGAGAAAAAGGCCAAGTAACATATAAAGGAAGACCTATCAGAATCACAGCAGACTTTTCACCTGAGACTATGAAGGCTAGAAGGTCCTGGGCAGATCTCATGCAGACTCTAAGAGAACACAAATGCCAACCAAAACTACTATATCCAGCAAAACTCTCAATCACCATAGATGGAGAAACTAAGATATTTCATGACAAAACCAAGTTTACCCAATATCTATCCACAAACCCGGCCCTAAAAAGGATAATAGGAGGACAACACCAATACAAGGAGGGAAACTTCACCCTGGAAAAAGCAAGATAGTAACCTTTCATCAAACCCAAAAGAAGTTAAGCATTCAAATTTAAAAAATAACGTCAAAAATGATAGGAAGTAACAATCACTATTCCTTAATATCTCTTAACATCAATGGACTTAATGCCCCAATAAAAAGACACAGACTAACTGAATGGATACGTAAACAGGACCCTACATTTTGCTGCTTACAGGAAACACACCTCAGGGTCAAAGACAAACACTACCTTAGAGTAAAAGGCTGGAAGACAATTTTACAAGCAAATGGTCTCAGGAAACAAGCTGGAGTAGCCATTTTAATATCAGATAAAATTGACTTTCAACCCAAAGTCATCAAAAGAGACCCTGAGGGACACTTCTTGCTGGTCAAAGGAAAAATACAAAAAGAAGAACTGTCAATCCTGAACATCTATGCCCCAAATGCAAGGGCACCCTCTTTCGTAAAAGAAACTTTGTTAAAACTAAAAGCACACATTGCACCTAACACAATAATTGTGGGTGACTTCAGCACTGCACTTTCCTCAATGGACCGATCAGGAAAACAGAAACTAAACAGGGACACAATGAAACTAATTGAAGCTTTGGACCAATTAGATTTAACAGATATATATAGAACATTCTATCCTAAAACAAAAGAATATACCTTTTTCTCAGCACCTCATGGTACCTTCTCCAAAATCGACCATAAAATTGGTCACAAGACAGACCTCAACAAATATAAGAAGATCGAACTAATCCCATGCCTCCTATCTGATCACTATGGAGTAAAAGTGGTCTTCAATAGCAACAGAAACAACAGAAAGCCCACATACACGTGGAAACTGAACAATACTCTACTCAATGATACCTTGGTCAAGGAAGAAATAAAGAAAGAAATTAAAGACTTTTTAGAACACAATGAAAATGAAAACACAACATACCCAAATCTATGGGACACAATGAAAGCAGTGCTAAGAGGAAAACTCATAGCCCTGAGTGCCTCCAAAATGAAAATGGAGAGAGCATACATTACCAGCTTAATGACACACCTGAAAGCCCTGGAAGAAAAAGAAGCTATTTCGCCCAGGAGGAGTAGAAGGCAGGAAATCATCAAACTCAGGGCCGAAATCAATCAAGTAGAAACAAAGAGAACCATACAAAAAATCAACAATACCAGGAGCTGGTTCTTTGAGAAAATCAACAAGATAGATAAACCCTTAGCCAGAATGACCAAAGGGCACAGAGAAAGTATCCAAATTAACAATCTTAGAAATGAAAAGGGAGATATAACAACGGAAACTGAGGAAATCCAAAAAATCATCAGATCCTACTACAAGAGCCTATACTCAACACAACTGGAGAATCTGGAGGAAATGGACAATTTCCTTGACAGATACCAAATACCAAAACTAAATCAGGACCAACTAGACCATCTAAACAGTCCCATAATGCCTAAAGAAATAGAAGGAGTCATAGAAAGTCTTCCAACCAAAAAAAGCACAGGACCAGATGGCTTCAGTGCAGAATTCTACCAGACCTTCAAAGAAGAGTTAACACCAATACTCTTCAAACTATTCCACAAAATAGAAACAGAAGGAACACTACCCAATTCCTTCTACGAAGCCACAATTACGCTGATACCAAAGCCACACAAAGATCCAACAAAGAAAGAGAACTTCAGACCAATTTCTCTTATGAACATCGATGCAAAAATACTCAATAAAATTCTTGCCAACCGAATCCAAGAACACATCAAAACGATCATCCACCATGATCAAGTAGGCTTTATCCCAGGAATGCAGGGTTGGTTCAATATACGGAAATCCATCAATACAATCCACTACATAAACAAACTCAAAGAACAAAACCACATGGTCATTTCATTGGATGCTGAAAAAGCATTTGACAAAATTCAGCATCCCTTCATGCTTAAAGTCTTGGAGAGAACAGGAATTCAAGGCCCATACCTAAACATAGTAAAAGCAATATACAGCAAACCGGTAGCCAGCATCAAACTAAATGGAGAGAAACTTGAAGCAATCCCACTGAAATCAGGGACCAGACAAGGCTGCCCCCTTTCTCCTTATCTTTTCAATATTGTACTTGAGGTACTAGCTCGGGCAATTCGACAACATAAGGAGGTCAAAGGGATACAAATTGGAAAGGAAGAAGTCAAACTATCATTATTTGCAGACGACATGATCGTCTACCTAAGTGACCCAAAGAACTCCACTAGAGAGCTCCTACAGCTGATAAACAACTTCAGCAAAGTGGCAGGTTATAAAGTCAACTCAAGCAAATCAGTGGCCTTCCTATACTCAAAGGACAAGCAGGCTGAGAAAGAAATTAGGGAAATGACCCCCTTCACAATAGCCACAAACAGTATAAAGTATCTTGGGGTGACTCTTACCAAACATGTGAAAGATCTGTATGACAAGAACTTCAAGACTCTGAAGAAGGAAATAGAAGAAGACCTCAAAAAATGGGAAAACCTCCCATGCTCATGGATCGGTAGAATCAATATAGTTAAAATGGCCATTTTGCCTAAAGCACTATACAGATTCAATGCAATACCCATCAAAATCCCAACTCAATTCTTCACAGAGTTAGAAAGAGCAATTATCAAATTCATCTGGAACAACAAAAAACCCAGGATAGCTAAAACTATTCTCAGCAACAAAAGGAAATCTGGGGGAATCAGTATCCCTGACCTCAAGCAATACTACAGAGCAATAGTGTTAAAAACTGCATGGTATTGGTACAGTGACAGGCAGGAGGAGCAATGGAACAGGATTGAAGATCCAGAAATGAACCCACACACCTATGGCCACTTGATCCTCGACAAAGAGGCTGAAAACATCCAATGGAAAAAAGATAGCCTTTTCAACAAATGGTGCTGGTTCAACTGGAGGTCAGCATGCAGAAGAATGCAAATTGATCCATCCTTGTCTCCTTGTACTAAGCTCAAATCCAAATGGATCAAGGACCTCCACATAAAGCCAGACACTCTGAAGCTAATAGAAAAAAAAACTGGGGAAGACCCTTGAGGACATCGGTACAGGGAGAAAGTTTCTGAACAGAACACCAATAGCATATGCTCTAAGAGCAAGAATTGACAAATGGGACCTCATAAAATTACAAAGTTTCTGTAAGGCAAAGGACACCATCAAGAGGACAAATCGGCAACCAACAAATTGGGAAAAGATCTTCACCAATTCTACATCAGATAGAGGGCTAATATCCAATATATATAAAGAACTCAAGAAGTTAGACTCCAGAAAACCAAACAGCCCTATTAAAAAATGGGGGTACAGAGTTAAACAAAGAATTCTCACCTGAAGAACTTCGGATGGCAGAGAAGCATCTTAAAAAATGCTCAACTTCATTAGTCATTAGGGAAATGCAAATCAAAACAACCCTAAGATTTCATCTTACACCAGTCAGAATGGCTAAGATTAAAAATTCAGGAGACAGCAGGTGTTGGAGAGGGTGTGGAGAAAGAGGAACACTCCTCCACTGCTGGTGGGGTTGCAAATTGGTACAACCACTCTGGAAATCAGTCTGGCGGTTCCTCTGAAAACTGGGCACCTTACTTCCAGAAGATCCTGCTATACCACTCCTGGGCATGTACCCAGAAGACTCCCCACCATGTAATAAGGATACATGTTCTACTATGTTCATAGCAGCCCTATTTGTAATTGCCAGATGCTGGAAAGAACCCAGGTATCCCTCAACAGAAGAGTGGATGCAAAAAATGTGGTATATCTACACAATGGAGTACTATTCAGCCATTAGAAACAATGAATTCATGAAATTCTTAGGCAAATGGATGGAGCTAGAGAATATCATACTAAGCGAGGTAACCCAGACTCAAAAGGTGAATCATGGTATGCACTCACTAATAAGTGGATATTAACCTAGAAAACTGGAATACCCAAAACATAATCCACACATCAAATGAGGTACAAGAAGAAAGGAGGAGTGGCCCCTGGTTCTGGAAAGACTCAGTGAAACAGTATTCAGCAAAACCAGAACGGGGAAGTGGGAAGGTGTGGGTGGGAGGACAGGGGAAGAGAAGGGGGCTTGCGGGACTTTCGGGGAGTGGTGGGACTAGAAGAGGGGAAATCATTTGAAATGTAAATAAATTATATCGAATAATAAAAAAAAAGAAAACTAACTAGAAATGTATTTAAAAGCATTCTTTTAGTTAAAATGGTGGATTGTATTTTTTTTTTACAAATAACATAAAAATATGTTGTAAAACTGAAAAAAAAAACAATGACCATAGGTGTGTGGGTTCATTTCTGGATCTTCAATCCTATTCCATTGATCCGCTTGCCTAGAGAGAAGAGTATTGGTGTTAAGTCTTCTTTGAAGGTCTGATATAATTCTGCATTGAAACCATCTGGTCCTGTGCTTTTTTTGGTCGGAAGGCTATCTATGAACCCTTCTATTTCCTTAGGGGTTATGGGTCTGTTTAGATGATCTATTTGATCCTGGTTTAATTTTGGTATTTAGTTTACTACAGAATTCTATCAGACCTTAAAAGAAGACCTTACACCAATACCATTCAAATTATTCCACAAAATAGAAACAGAAGGAACACTACCCAGCTCACTCTACCAAGTCACAATTATGCTGATACCAAAATCACACAAAGATCCAACAAAGAAAGAGAACTTCAAGGCAATTTCCCTTATGAATATCAAAATACACGATAAAATTCTTGCCAACTGAATGCAAGAACACATCAAAACGATCATTCACCATGATCAACTAGGCTTCATCCAAGGGATGCAGGGATAGTTCAATATACAGAATGCATCAATGCAATCCACCACATAAAAAAGCTCAAAGGAAAAAAAAAACCACATGGTCATTTCTTTTTTTTTAATATTTTTTTTTATTTTTCATTATTATTTTTTATTGATATATTTTTATTTACATTTCAAATGATTTCCCCTTTTCTGGGTCCCCACTCCCCGCAAGTCCCATAAGCCCTCTTTCCTCCCCCTGTTCCTCCATCTACCCCTTCCCGCTTCCCTGTTCTGGAATACCCCTATACTCTTGCACTGAGTCTTTCCAGAACCAGGGCCACTCCTCCAATCTTTTTGGACATCATTTAACGTGTGGATTATGTCTTGGGTATTCAAAGTTTCTAGGCTAATATCCACTTATCAGTGAGTACCTACCATGATTGATCTTTTGAGACTGGGTTACCTCACTTAGTATGATGTTCTCCAGCTCCATCCGTCTGTCTAAGAATTTCATGAATTCATTGTTTCTAATGGCAGAATATTACTCCATTGTGTAAATATACCACATTTTTTTGTATCCATTCCTCCACTGAAGGACACCTGGGTTGTTTCCAGCTTCTGGCTACTACAAATAGGGCTGCTATGAACATAGTGGAACATGTGTCCTTATTGCATGCTGAAGAATCCTCTGGATATATGCCCAGGAGTGGTATAACAGGGTCTTCAGGCAGTGTCACGCCCAGTTTTCTGAGGAACCGCCAGACTGATTTCCAAAGTGGTTGCACCATCTTGCAATCCCACCAGCAGTGGAGGAGTGTTCCTCTTTCTCCACATACTCGCCAACACCTGCTGTCTCCTGAGTTTTTTACCTTAGCCATTCTGACTGGTGTGAGGTGAAATCTCAGGGTTGTTTTGATTTGCATTTCCCTAATGATTAATGATGTTGAACATTTCTTAAGGTGTTTCTCAGCCCTCTGAAGTTCTTCATGTGAAAATTCCTTGTTTAGCTCCATACCCCACTTTTTCATGGGGTTGTTTGGTTCTCTGGGTTCTACCTTCTTGAGTTCTTTGTATATATTAGATATTTGCCCTCTGTCAGATTTAGGGTTGGTGAAGATCCTTTCCCAATCTGTTGGTTGAT
Source organism: Apodemus sylvaticus (assembly GCF_947179515.1). Taxonomy (NCBI): domain Eukaryota; kingdom Metazoa; phylum Chordata; class Mammalia; order Rodentia; family Muridae; genus Apodemus; species Apodemus sylvaticus. The sequence goes on along the minus strand of NC_067495.1, from coordinate 17,332,617 downwards.
GTTTTGTACTTCTGACAGTGTCCTTTGTCTTACAGAAACTTTGTAGTTTTATGAGGTCCCATTTGTCAATTCTTGATCTTAGAGCATAAGCTATTGGTGTTCTATTCAGGAACTTTTCCCCTGTGCCCATGTCCTTCCTCAAGGGTCTTCCCCAGTTTCTTTTCTATTAGGTTCAGTGTGTCAGATTTTATGTGGAGGTCCTTGATCCATTTGGAGTTGAGCTTAGTACAAGGAGACAAGAATAGATCAATTCGCATTCTTCTGCATGCTGACCTCCAGTTGAACCAGCACCATTTGTTGAAAAGGCTATCTTTTTTCATTGGATGTTTTCAGCCTCTTTGTCGAGGATCAAGTGGCCATAGGTGTGTGGGTTCATTTCTGGATCTTCAATCCTGTTCCATTGATCCTCCTGCCTGTCACTGTACCAATACCATGCAGTTTTTAACACTATTGCTCTGTAGTATTGCTTGAGGTCAGGGATACTGATTCCCCCAGATTTTCTTTTGTTGCTGAGAATAGTTTTAGCTATCCTGGGTTTTTTGTTGTTCCAGATGAATTTGATAATTGCTCTTTCTAACTCTGTGAAGAATTGAGTTGGGATTTTGATGGGTATTGCATTGAATCTATATATTGCTTTTGGCAAAATGGCCACTTTAACTATATTGATCCTGCCGATTCATGGGCATGGGAGGTTTTCTCATTTTTTGAGGTCTTCTTCCATTTCCTTCTTCAGAGTCTTGAAGTTTTTGTCATAAAGATTTTTCACTTGTTTGGTAAGAGTACCTCAGACTGTCCGATGTCACTGGAGTTCGAAATCAAGATGGAGAGGCTGAGTTCTGAAGTGGCTTCCGTGCAGCGAAAGGCGCCGCAAAACCGCAGCTGTTTGCAGCCCGGCTGGTCAGCGAACATCAGTGGTCATGGGCGCAGGGCCTAACTGGACCTTGTGTCACCTTGTTTCCACTGCTGATGGCCCTTCAGCTGGACCAGCCACTGCTGTACTGCTGCCGCCGCCGCCGCCGCCGCAGCTGCAAGATGGCCATTTTTATTTACTATATTAATCCTGCCAATCCATGAGCATGGGAGATCTTTCCATCTTCTGAGATCTTCTTTGATTTCTTTCTTCAGAGTCTTGAAGTTCTTGTCATACAGTTCTTTCATTTGTTTGGTTAATGTCACATCAAGTTACTTTATATTGTTTGTGACTATTGTGAAGGGTGTAGTTTCCCTAATTTCTTAGCCTGTTTATCCTTTGAGAACAGGAACACGGCTAATTTGTTTGAGTTAATTTTATATCCAGCCACTTTGCTCATGTTATTTATCAGCTCTAAGAGTTCTCTGGTAAAATTTTTGGGTCGCTTAAGTATACTATCATGTCATCTGCACTTAGTGATAATTTGAATTCTTCATTTCCCACTTTTATCCCATTGACTTCCTTTTGTTATCTAATTGCTCTAGCTAAAAATTTCAGTACTATATAGATATGGAGAATGAGGGCAGCCTTGTTTATTCCCTGATTTTAGTGGCATTGCTTCAAGTTTTTCTCCATTTAGTTTGATGTTGGCTACTGGTTTGCTGTATATTGCTTTTTACTATGTTTAGGCATGGGCCTTGAATTCCTGATCTTTCCAAGACCTTTAACATGAAAGGATGATGAATTTTGTCAAATGCTTTTCAGGATCTAATGAAATGACCATGTGTTTTTTTCTTTGAGTTTGTTTATGTAGTGCACTACATTGATGGATTTATGTATATTGAACCATCCCTGCGTCACCAGGATTAAGCTTATTTGATGGTGGTGAATGATAGCTTTGATGTACTCTTGGATTCATTTGGCAAGACTTTTATTAAGTATTTTTTACGCCATGCAATGGTGGCACACATCTGTAATCCCAGCATTCTGGGAGGCAGAGGCAGGTGGATTTCTGAGTTCGAGGTCAGCCTGGTCTACAGAGTGAGTTTCAGGACAGCAAGGCTATACAGAGAAACCCTGTCTCGAAAAAAACAAATCCAAAAAAAAAAAAAAGCATTTTTTGCATCAGTATTCACAAGTGAAATTGGTCTGAAGTTCTTTTTCATTGTTGGATCTTTGTTTGGTTTTGGTATCACTGTAATTGTGACTTCATAGACTGTATTTTTTATTTTTTCTTCTTTTGTAGAATAGTTTGAAGAGTATCGGTGTTACATAGTCTTTGAAGGTCTGATAGAATTCCGAACTTAAACCATCTGGTCCTGTGCTTTTTTTTGTTGGGAGACTTTCAATGAGCACTTCTATTTCTTTACAGGATTTGGGACTGTTTGGACGGTCTATTTGATCCGGATTTAACTTTGTTATTTGGTATCTGTCTAGGAAACTCTCCAATTCATGCAGATTTTTGAATTGTGTTGAGCACAGGCTTTTGTAGTAGGATCTGATGATCTTTTGAATTCTCTCAGTTTCTGTTGCTGTATCTCCCCTTTCATTTCTGATTTTGTTAATTTGGATACTGTCTCTCTGTCTTCTGATTAGTCTAGCTAAGGGTTTATCAATCTTGCTGATTTTCTCAAAGAACCAGCTCCTGTGTTTGTTAATTCTTTGTATGGTTCTTTTCGTTCCTACTTGGTTGATTTCAGCCCTGAGTTTTATGATTTCCTGCCTTTACTCCTCTTGGGTGTATTAGCTACTTTCTGTTCTAGAGCTTTCAGGTGTGCTGTTAAGCTGTTAGTATATGCTCTCTCCATTTTTTTGGAGGCACACAAACCTATGAGTTTTCCTCTTAGCACTCCTTCCATTGTGTCCCATAATATTTTTGTATGTTGTACCTTCATTTTCATTAAGTTCAAAAGTCTTTGATTTCTTTCCTTATTTCTTCCTTGACCAAGATGTCAATGAGTAGAGCATTGTTCAGCTTCCATATGTATGTGGACTTTCTGTTGATTTTGCTGCTATTGAAGGCCACCCTTACTCCATATTGATCTGATAGGAATCATAGGATTAGTTCTATCTTCTTATACCTGTTGAGGTCTGTTTTGTGACCAATTATATGTTCAATTTTGGAGAAGGTATAATTACGTGCTGAGAAGAAGGCATATTCTTTTGACTTAGGATGAAATGTTCTCTCTCTCTCTCTCTCTCTCTCTCTCTCTCTCTCTCTCTCTCTCTCTCTCTCTCTCTCTCTCTCTCTCTTTATATATATGTTAAATCCATTTGTTCCAAAACTTCAGTTAGGTTCAATGTGGCTCTGTTTAGTTTGTGTTTCCCTGATTGGTCCATTGAGGAGAATGGGATGTTGAAGTCACCCACAATAATTGCGTGATGTGCAATGTGTGCTTTGAGCTTTAGTAAAGTTTCTTTTACAAATTAAGGTGCCCTTGCATTTGGAGCATAGATGTTCAGAACTGAGAGTTCTTTCATGTAGATTTTTCCTTTGGTGAGTATGTCATTTACTTCTGTGTCTTTTATGATGACTTTTAGTTGAAAGTCAATTTTATCTGATATTAGAATGGCAACTCCAGTTTGTTTCCTGGCATCATTTGCTCAGAAAATTGTTTTCCTGCCTTTTACTTTAAGGTAGTGTTTGTCTTTGACACTGTGGCGCATTTCCTGTATGCTGCAAAATACTGGGTCCTATTTATGTATCCAGTCTGTTAGTCTGTGTCTTTTTATTTGGATAATTGAGTCCATTGATGTTAAGAGATATTAAGGAATAGTGATTGTTGCTTCCTGTTATTTTTTGATGGTATTTTTATGTTTGTATGATTATTTTCTTTTGGGTTTGTTGAAAGAAGATTATTATCTTGCTTTTTCTAGGGAATAGTTGCCCTCATATTGGTGTTTTCCATCTATTATCCTCTGTAGGGCTATATATATATATATATACATACATACATACATACATACATATATATATTTATATATATATATGTGTGTGTGTATACATGCATACATATATGTATATATGTATATATGTATATATGTATATATATGTATATATATGTATATATGTATATGTGTATATGTGTATATATATGTATATATGTATATATATATATATATATATATATATATATATATATATATATATATATATATATATGTTAAATCCATTTGTTCCAAAACTTCAGTTAGGAACAAAAAGGGCTGAAGTTGTGGAAAGATACTGTGTAAATTTGGTTTTATCATGGTATATCTTGGTTTCTCCTATGGTGATTGAGAGTTTTTCTGGGTATAGTCGTCTGGGCTGTCATTTGTGTTCTCTTAGGGTCTGCATGAGATCTGCTCAGGATCTTCCAGATTTCATGGTTTCTTGTGAGAATTCTGGTGTAATTCTGCTAGGTCTTCCTTTATATGTTACTTGGCCTTTCTCTCTTACTGCCTTTAATATTCTTTTTTGTTTTGTACATTTGGTGTTTTGGTTATTATGTGATGGGAGGAATTTATGTTCTGGTCCAGTCTCTTTCGATTTCTATAGGCTTCTTGTGTCTTCATGGGTGTCTCTCTGTTTAGGTTAAGGATGTTTACTTCTATAATTTTGTTGAGGATATTTTCTGGTCCTTTAGGTTATAAAACTTTGCTCTCTTCTATACCTATAATCCTTATGTTTGGTCTTCTCATTGTGCCCTGGATTTTCTGGATATTTTGAATTATAATCTTTTTGCATTTTGCATTTTCTTTGACTGTTGAATCAATGCTTTCTATGGTATCTTCAGCACCTGAGATTCTTTCTCCTGTTTCTTGCATTCTTTTGTTGATGCTTGCATTTATGACTCCTGATTTCTCTCCAAGGTTTTCTATCTCCAAAGTTGTCTCTCTTTGTGATTTCTTAGTTGTTTCCATTTCCGTTTTTAGATCCTGGATGATTTGGTTCAGTTCCTTCACTTGTTTGTCTGTGTTTTCCTTTAATTCTTTCCTTTAATTTTTTTTTATACTACTTGCTATTTTTAAGTTTTTATTCACAACTTGTTGTTGTGGGAGAATTGTGTTCGGATGGTGCCATATTGCTTTGATTTTTGTTAGCAACATTTGTACGTTTGCCTTTTGTCATCTAGTTATCTCTGGTCTTAGTTGGTCCTGCTGTCACTGGTTTGTGCTTGCTTCTCCTGTGTGCCTGCAAGCCTATCTCAGCTACCCTGGGTGACCTGCTTTCCCCTGGCACAGATTGCTGTGGTGCTGACAAGCTCCTGGGTGCAAGTGGAGTCCTGGAGGGGTGTGTCCCAAGTGATCCTCTACTCTGGTGATTCCTGCCTACCAGTCTGCTACAAAGTCACAGGAGCAAAGATGGCAGTGTCTCATCTGTAAGTGTAGGACTCCCTCCCACTGCCTTCCTGCAGGGCAGATGACCCCCAGCAGTGTAGGTTATAACCAGCTGGCTGGTTGTAGTACTTCCAATCTCCTGGGTGCAGGCAGAGTCCTGGAAGGGTGTGTCCCACATGATCCTCTACTCTGGTGATCCCTGCCTACCAGACTGCTACATAGTCACAGGAGCAAAAATGGCAGCATTCTGTGTTGACATTTCATTTGGTCATGTGTCTCCTTGTTGATATTGCCTCTTGGTAATGTGTCTGCATAATTGATATTCTCATTAGTCATGTGTACATATTTTGTTATTCACACTTGGTCATGTTTCTTGCTGTTAATATTATCAATTGATCATGTGTCTCCTCTGTTGTTACACTTGATCATGGATCCCCATTTGGCTATTTTCATTTAGTCATGTATTCCTGTGTTGATATACATACTTGGTCATGTGTCACCAAGTTAATTTTGATTCTTGGTAATGTGTCCCTGTGTTTGATATTCTTACTTCATCATGTGTCCAAATTTTGCTGTTCATACTTGGTCATGTGTCACTGTGTTGATATTAATATTTGGTCACCCAAGTGTTTTCTTCTCACTTGATACTGTATCCCCATGTTAATATTGACACTTGTTCAAGTTTCCCCATCTTTGATTTTCTCACTTGATCATGTATTTCCATGTTGAAATTCATACTTGTTCATGTACACATGTGTCATGATTCTCATTTGGTCATAATCCCATGTTATTAGTCACATTTGGTCATTTATCCCCATGTTGCTATTGATTCTTTGTCAAGTATGTCTGAGTTTGATATTCACACTTGGTCATGTATTCCATATTGATGTTCACACTTGGTCATGTATCATGTTTTGATATTTACATTTGGTCAGAAATTGCAGTGATGCTCTTCTCATTTGGTTATGTATCCCCATGTTGACATTCACAATTGGTCATGTATCACTGTTTTGTTATTCACACTTGGTCCTGTATCACCATGTTGCTATTCTAACCTGGACATGTGACCCCATTTTGATATTCACACTTAGGCATCTATTGCTCTGTTGCTATTTACACTTGGTCATGTATCCCCATGTTGATGTTTTCATTTGGTTATTTTCCCCTCTTTATATTTTCTTTTGGTCATGTATCTCAGTTTGATAGTCACACTTGGTACGACCATGTTGATACCCACACGTTGTCATGTATCCCATTTTTGATATTCACACTTGGTCATGTATCCCTGTGTTGGTATTATCACTTGGTCATGTATCCACATATTGATTTCATTCTTGGGTATGTATCCTCATATTGATATTCATAGATGGTTATGTAACTCCATATTGATATTCACAGTTGGTCATGTAGAGCCTTGCTGTTATCCATATTTTGTAGTGTATCCCAGTTTTGATATTCTCACTTGGTCATTTGCCTAGGGTTGATATTTTCACTTGGTTATTGATACGTGTTTTGACAATTTCACTTGTTTATGTGTTTTCATGTGGATATTCACATTTGATGAAGTATATCAGTGTTGACAGTCACAAATATTCATATATCCCCATGTTCATATCCACACATGGCCATGTTTTCCTGTATTGATATACTCACATGTTCATATGTTTCCTCTGTTGATATACTCATTTGATTATGTGTCCCCATGTTGATATTCACTTTTGATCATGTATATCTGTGTTGATCATGTATATCCATATTCTACTCTCACTTGAACATGTATTCCCATATTGATATTCACATTCAATCATATATCAAGAGTGGTATACATGACCAAGTGTGACTATCAACAGTCGGATACATCTGTGACTATCAAACTGAGATACATGACCAAAAGAGAATATAAAGAAGGGCAATACACACATGTGCATATATGACCAAGCATGACTATCAACACAGATATATTTGATCATATATCTTGGTGTTTATAGACACACTTGATCATACATCACAATGTTGATCTCCACACTTGGTCATATATCCCAGGGTAGTTTTTCACACTTGATTATGTATATGTGTGTTTCTATTCTCACTTGGTCATGTATCTCTATTTTGATACTCTCACATGGTCATGTATCCCTATTTTGACATTCACATTTGGTCATGTATCATTGTGTTGATATACACACTTGGTCATGAATCACCATTTTGCTATTCTAATGTAGTTATATATCCCCACGTTCATGTTCATACTTGCTCATTTAACCCTATGTTGAAATTCTCAATTGGTCATGTATTCTAGTGTTGGTATTCATACTCAGTCATGTGTCCTCATGTTGATATTCACACTTGATCATATATCCCTATATTCCACTCCTCACTTGGTTATGTATCCCCATGTTCATGTTCATACTTGGTCATTTATCCTTGTGTAAAAATTCATGCTTGTTCATGTATCCCAGTGTTGATATTTACACTCAGCATGTGTCTACCTGTTGATGCTCACACTTGTTCATGGATAACCATGCTGATATTCTCACTTGGTTATATGTTCCCATGTTTATCTTCACACTTGGTCATGTGTCCTTGTGTTGATATTCAACACTTGGTCATGTAACCCCGTGTTCCTCTTCTCATTTGGTCATATATCCCTTTGTTGATATTCACATTTGGTCATGTATCACAGTGCTGGTGTTCATACTTAGTAACGTATCCCCATGTTGATATCCACACATGGTCATGTATCCCAGTTTTTATATTCACCTTTGTTCAAGTAGTGCTGTGTTGATATTAACATTTGATCAAGTATCCCCCTGCTTATATTTCCACTTGGTCATGTATTGCCAATGTTGATATTTTCATTTGGTCATGGATTTCTCTGTTGATACTCACACTTGCTTATGTGTCCCAATTTTAATATTCACATTTTCTCATGTATCTGAGTCTTGATAGTCACTTTTAATCATCTATTGCTATTTTGATATCCAAACATATTCATATATTCCAGTGTTGATATTCATACTTGGACATGTATACCTGTGTTCCTACTCTCACTAGGTCATTTATTCCCATGTTGATATTCACACTTGCTTTTGAATCTCAGTGTTGATATTCTCACTTGGTGATGTATCCCCATATTGATATCCACGATCAGTCATGTATCCCAGTTTTGATATTTTTGCTTGGTCATGTATCATTGTGTCCCCATGTTGATATTCACATTTGTTTATGCATCTCAGTGTTGAAAGTAATGCTTGGTCATATATCTCCATGTTGATATTCATAGTTGGTCATGTACCCAGTGTGGAAATACACACTTGGTCATGCATATCTGTATTGTGATTCTTACTTGGTCATTGTTCCATGTGTTGATATTCACACTTGGCCATGTAAGTTGTGTTGGTGTTCTCACATGGTCATATATCTCCATGTTAATATTCACACTAGCTCATATACCAGCATGTTGATATTCACACATGGTCATGTATCTCCATGCTGATATCCACACTCAGTATTATGTAACCTGGTAATATTTACACTTGTTCATGCATCCCCATGTGCATTTAATCTCTTGCTCATGTGTCCCCATGTTGATATTCACATCTGTTCATGTATCTCAGTGTTGAGAGTCATACTTAGTCATATATACCCATGTAGATACCCACACTTGGTCATGTATCACAGTGTTTATGCTACACTTGGTTACATAAAATTGTGTTGCTAGACTCACTTGGCATGTATCCTCATGTTGATATTCACAGTTGGTTATGTATTCTGTGTTGATATTTGCACTTCTTCTTGTATCCCTGTTGATATTCTCACTTGGCAATGTGTCTCAATATTGATATTTACATTTGGTCATGAATCTCTCTATTCATAATCTGTATTGATGTTCTCTTTTATCCACATGTTGAAATCCAAACTTGTTCATATATCACACTATTTATATTCACACTTGTTCATGTATCCCACTGTTGGTAACCACATGTGGTAATGTATCAGTGTGTTGAAAGTCACATTTGCTCACAGTTTCACTTCTCACTTGATCATGTATCCCCATGTTGATATTCACACTCAGTCTCTTATGCCCTGGTGATATTTACACTTGATCATGGATCTGAATATTGATATTCTCTATTATGTTTCCCCATGATGATATTCACATTTTTCATGATTCTTAGTGCCAATAGTCACAATTGGTAATGTATCCCCATGTTGATGTGCACACATCATAATATATCCTATGTTGATATTCAAACTTGCTCATGTATCTTAGTTTTGATATTCACGCTTGGTCATATATTGCTTTGTTGATATTCACACTTTGTCATGTGTCCTATTGATGATATTGCCTCTTTATTATAGATCCCAGTGTTTGATATTGTTACTTGGCCATGTACTCCCATGTTGATATTCAAACTTTATCATGTATTTCTCTGTTGCAATTCTCACTTGGTCATGCGTTTCTGTGTGGATATTCACACTTGCTCATGTATACGTGTGGTGATCTTCACACTTGGTCATGTATTCCCAGGTTGATAAACACACTTTTACTTTTCACTTGGTCATTTATCCACATGTTGATATCCACACTTGGTTATGTATCCCACTGTTGTTATTCATACTTTGTCAGGTCTCCACAGTTTGAACAAGTTTGGATTTTGATATTCCCATGTTTTCATGTATTGCCATGTTGATATTCATACTTGGTCATGCATCTCGCTGTAGATATTGTCACTTGGTCCTTGTGTTGATATTGCCATGTGTCCTTGTGCTGATATGTATACTGTTTGATATTCTCACGTGGTCCTGTGTACTTCTGTTGCTTATTCTCACTTGGTCATGTATCCCCATATTGATATTCACACTTGTCCATATATTGCTGTGTTAATATCCACACTTTTTCATGTGTACCTGTATTGATATTCACAATTGATCATGTATCAATGTGTTTCTATTTTCCCTTGGTTATGTGTCCCTATTTTGATATTCACACTTGGTCATATATATCACTATATTGACATTCACTAGTCTTCATTTATGCCTGCATTGATATTTTCACTTGGTTATGTGTCCCAGTGTTGATAATCACATTTGTACATGTATCTCTTTGTTGATAGTCACACTTGATCATATATCCACATTTGTTCATGTATCATTGTGCTGATATTCACACTTGGTCATGTATACCTGTGTTTCTTTTCTTACTTGGTCAGATATCACTAATTTGATATTCACTCTTAGCCATGTAGTCAGTGTTGGTATTATCACTTGGTCATGTGTCCCTGTGTTGACATTTACACTTGCTCATGGATACCTGTAATGATATTCTCACTTGGTTATATGTCCCCCATGTTGATACTCACATTTGGTCATGTATCTCAATTTGATAGCCAGACTTGGATATAAGTCACCAATTTATTATTCACACTTGCTCATGGATCCCACTGTTGAGATCCTTACTTGGGCATGTATCCCACTTTTGATATTCAAACTTGTTTGTGTACTACCATGTTGATATTCTCACTTGGTTATGTATCCTGGTGTTAATCTCACTTGATAATGTATCCCTGTGTTGATATTTAAACTTGGCCATGGATTCCCATGTTGTTGTTACTCTCACTCAGTAATGTATGCCTGTATTGCTATACACAGTTGGTCATGTGTCCCCAAGTTGATATTTACACTTCGTCATGTGTCCCTGTGTTTGATTTTCTCACTTATTCATGCATTTTCATGATGATATTCACACTTGTTCAAGTACACCTGTGTTGCCATTCTCACTTAGCCATGTATTCCCATTTAAATACTAACATTTGTTCATTTATTCCCATGTTGATATTGCAACTTGGTCAAATATCCCCATTTTTGATATTCACACTTGGTCATGTATCCTCATATTGATATTTACACATGGTCCTGTATAACCATCTTGCTATTCTAACTTGGTCATGTGACTCCATCTGACATTCACTCTTGGTCACTCATCGTTGTGCTGGTATTTACACTTTGCCATGTATCCCCATGTTTATATTCTCATTTGGTTTGTTTTCCCCAATTTATATACTCTTTTTGTCATGTTTTTCATTGTTGAAAGTCAAACTTGGTCACATATGCTGATGTTGATATCCACATGTGTTACTATTTTGATATTCATACTTGGCCATGTATCCTCATGTTGATATTTGTATTTGGTCATGTTTCATCATGTTTATATTACAGTAGGTAATTTATACCTCTTTTGATATTCTCACTTTGTCACTTGTCCCCACGAAGACATAAACACATGGTTGTGTATCCCTATGTTTATATTCACAAGTGGTCATATATCCCCATGTTGATATTCTCACTTGGTCATGTGTTCCCAATGTTGATGTTCCCACTTAATTATGTATACCCATGTTGATACTCTTACTTTAACATGTATCCCCATAATAATATTCATACCTGGTCATGTATCACAGTTGTTATACACAGTTGGGCTTGTATCTCCTGTTGATATTCTCACATGTTCATGTGTCCCCGAGCTGATATTTATTCTTGGTCATGGATCCCCATGTTGATATTATCACTGGGTCATGTGTCCCAATGTTGATATTCACATTTGGTCATTTTTCTCAGTGTTGATAGACACACTTGATCATGTATCTCCATGTTGATATTCACACTTGCTCATATATCTGAGTATTGATATTCACACTTGGCCATGTATTGCTGATAATATTCACAGTTGGGCTTGTATCCCTTCTTGATATTCACACTTGGTCATCTGTCCACATGTTATATTCCCATGTTTTTATGTATTACCATGTTTATTTTCGCACTGGGTCATGTTTCTCACTGTTGATATTGTCACTTGGTCATATATCCTTCTGTTGATATGTATGCTTGTTCATTGATCCCCGTGTTGCTATTATCACTTAGTCATGTATCCCCATATTGATATTCACACTTGGTCATGTACCACTTTGTTGTTATTCTCACTTGGTCTTCTATCACCATGTTGATGTTCATACTCGTCAATAAATGCCTATGTGGAAATTCACACTTGGTCATGCATCCCAGTGTTGGTATTTTCACTTGTTCATTTATCCTCTTGTAGATAATCACACTAGGTCATGTATTCCCATGTTCCTCTTGTCAGTTGGTTAAATGCCCCTGTGTCAACATTCACATTTTATCATGGATCCCCATTTTGATATTCTCACTTGGTTTTGTGTGCTCTCATTGACATTCACACTTCCTCATGTATCTCAGTGTGGATCATCACTCTTGCTCATGTATCTCCATGCTGATATCCACACATTATTATGTAGTCAACTGCTGATATTTACACTTGGCCTTGTATACCTGTGTTGCTATTTTCACTTGGTCATGGATAACCATATTGATATTCACTTGTGGCCATATCTTACCATCTTGTTATTCACATTTGGTACTGTATCTGTGTGTATATTCATACTCGGCCATGTATCTCTGTGTTGATACTGACACTTGGTCCTATATCCCAATGTTCCTAATCCGAATTTGTCATGTGTCCCCATATAGAGGCTCACACTTGGTCATGGATATCTGTGTTGATATTCTGACTTGGTTTTCTGTCCCAATGTTGATATTCATACTTGATCATGTATCTCAGTGTTGATAGTTACACTTGGTCACAAATGACTGTTGTGATAATCTCATTTGGTCATGTATTGCCATGTTGTTATTCTCACTTTGTCATGTATCTTTGTGTTGATATTTATACTTGCTCAAGTATCCCTGTGTTGATATTCACACTTGCTCTTGTAACACAATGTTGATATTCACTGTTGGTCATGTATTTATTACCATGATGCTTTTCTCACTTGCTCATGTATCCCCATATTGATATTCACACTTGGTTATGCATCCATTTTTTGCTATTCTCACTTGTTCATATACTCCAAAATGATATTCACACTTGGTCATATAAACTCATGTTGATATTCATAGTTGGCCATGTAGCCCTGTGTTGATAGTCACATTTGGTCATACATTCCAGTGTTCATAATCACACTTGGTCATGTATCCACATGTTGCTATTCACACTTAGTTATGTATCCCTATGTTGTTATTCTCACTTCAACACGTATCCCTGTATTGATATTCATACCTGGTCATATATCTCTATGTGATATACACAGTTGGGCTTATATTACCTGGTGATGTTCTCACTTGTTCATGTGTTCAGGTGCTGATATTTATTCTTGGTCATGGATCCCCATGTTGATATTATCACTGGGTCATGTGTCCCCATGTTGATATTCCCATTTGATCATTTTTCTCAGTGTTTTTTTTTTTTTTTTTTTGGTTTTTTGGATTTGGTTTTTTAGAGACAGGGTTTCTCTGTATAGCCCTGGCTGTCCTGGAACTCACTCTGTAAACCAGGCTGGCCTCGAACTCAGAAAGCTGCCTGCCTCTGCCTCCCAGAGTGCTGGGATTACAGGCGTGCGCCACCACCGCCCGGCTTTTCTGAGTGTTGATACACACACTTGATCATATATCCCCTGTTGATATTTATACTTTCTCATGTATCTAAGTTTTGACATTCACACTTGTTCATGCATCTCTGCATTTATATTCACAGTTGGGCTTATTTCCCCTGTTGTTATTCTCACTTTGTCATGTGTCCCCTTTTTAATATTTATACTTGGATTGGATCCCCATGTCCCTATTGTCATTTGGTCATGTGCCCCCATGTTGATATTCAAACTTGGTCATGTATTTCCCTGTTTCTAATATCACTTGGTTATATGTTGCTTTGTGGATATTCACACTTGCTCATGTTTACCTGTATTGGTCTTCACACTTTGTCATCTATTTCCATGTTGGTAACCACACCTGTTCTTCCCACTTTGTCATATATCCACATGTTTATATTCACACTTGGTCATGTATCCTACTGTTGAAATTTACACTGGGTCATGTATCCCACTGTGTCCCGGACTACCCCAGCTGGGTATGGGGGTGCCTGGGATGTGGGGTTCTTGAAGTCAGGTGGGTAAGGTTTTGGTGGTGACAAACACAGAGACAGTTTGCATCTCAGTGTATTTTGTAGCTCTAAAGCAAGGATTTTTATACATAGAAAAACAGGTTTTTCAACACTGAAAAGCTCTGTTCAGTCAAGCAGTACAACAGAATGGACATTGCAATAATCATTTGGCACAGCAAAATACAAAATCATTCAAATATTACAACTTCAAAAGGATATATTCAATGAAGCACCCAGGTAGAATGGACATTGTTATGATCATCAAAACACAAAAATCACCTGGCTAGTGGCAAATTTCCAAAAATAAACTAATAAAGTTTTATGATCTGTTACTATTTAACTTCTAGGTCTTGCTCTTCTATTACTCTTCAAAACATAAATTTAAACTATTTTAATTCTCTTCTATTCAGAGCTTTCTTAAACAATATACCAAAACTTACTTCTGATGACACACATGCAGGCATACAAAGTATTATTGTTGGGAAAGTTTATATTTATCAGTACTATTTCCTAAATGATTTATAAAGTGAAGCACTGGTTTTCCCAGAAATGATGTCATGGTTAATGAGTCCATCTTAAGTGATGGTTTTGTACCCATTATACTTGCCCAAGATCTTAGACTAGGCTATCAGGAACATCTTGTAAATTAAAAAAGGAATAGGAAACATAAGACAGATAAGTTGCCAAGAGAACTACAGCTCAATAATTTTTCTCCAGCGAAGAGTTCCACAACTGGCTCCAGGAGACTCCCCCTGTTAAGGTCAAACACCTCAGTCTGTGGAACTTGTCACACAGATCCATCTGGAGGTGGTATGGCACCACTCTTGATATTAACACTTGGCCATGTATCAACATTTTGATAGTCTCACATTTTCATTTATTACCATGTTGATATTCACACTTGTTCACGTATCTTGCTGTTAATATTGTCACTTGTACATTTGTGCTTGTTTAATATGTACACTTGTTCATGGATACTCGTGTTGCTATTATCACTTTGTCATGTAACCCCACATTGATATTCACACTTGGTCATGTTCCACTCTTTGATATTCACATTTGGTCACTTATTACAGTGTTGCTCTTTTCAAATGGCCATGGGTTCCCATGTTAATACTGACACATTGTCATGTAACTCCATTTGATACTCTCACATGATTCTGTGTCTTTCTGTTGATATTTTCACTTGGTCATGGATCACCCT
Organism: Apodemus sylvaticus; assembly: GCF_947179515.1. Lineage (NCBI taxonomy): Eukaryota > Metazoa > Chordata > Mammalia > Rodentia > Muridae > Apodemus > Apodemus sylvaticus. The sequence goes on along the minus strand of NC_067495.1, from coordinate 17,317,170 downwards.
ATTGCTATTCTCATTTGGTCATGTATCCCCATATTGATATTCACACTTGTTCATATATTGCCAAGTTGATATTCACACTTTTTCATGTGTATCTGTGTCGATATTCACAATTGGTCATGTATCCCTGTGTTGCTATCTTACTTTGGTTATATGTCCCTAATTTGATATTCATACTTGGTCATGTATCACTGTATTTATATTCACAATTGGTTATTTGTCCCTGTGTTGATATTCTCACTTGGTTATGTGTCCCAATACTGATAATCACATTTGGACATGCATCTCTGTGTTGATAGACACACTTGATCCTATATCCACATGTTGATATCCACATTTGTTCATGTATCCTCGTGTTGATATTCACACTTGGCCGTATTTCACAGTGTTACTATTTTAACTTAGTCATGTGCCCCCATTTTGATATTCACACTTGGTCATATATGCCATTGTTGATATTCACATGTAGTCTTATATCACCTATTAATATTCTCACTTAATCATTCATCCTCATGAAGATATTCATACTTGTTAATGTATTTCCTTTTTGATATTCATACATGGTTATGTATACCAGTGTTGATTTTTACACTTGGTCATGTATACTTCTGTAGATATTCACACTTGGTTATGTGTCCCCATGTTGATAGTCTCATTTGGTCATGTATCCCCATGAAAATATTCACACTTCTTCAAGTATCACTGTGTTGATACTCATACTTGGTCATGCATCCACGTGTTGATATTCACATGTGACCATGTTTCCCTGTGTTCCCATTCTCTCTTGGCCAGGTGTCACCATGTTGATATTCACAGTTGTTGACGTATCCCCATGTTGATATTCACAGGTGATTATGTATTGCCTTGCTGCTATTTTCACTTCATTATGTGTTCCCATATTAATATTAACACTTGGTCAAGTATTCATGTTTTGATATTTACACTTTGTCTTATATCCTCTGTTGATATTCTCACTTGATCACCTGTCCCTGTATTGGGATGTACAATTTGTCATGGACAACCAACTTGATATTCTCAAGTGGTTATGTATTGCAATGTTAATATTCATACTTGCTCATGTATCTCAGTCTTGATAATCACCCACAGTCATATATCCCAATATTGATATTGATACATGTTCATGTATCCCAGTTGTGATATTCTTACTTGGTCATGTATCATAGTGTTGCTATTCTCATTTGGTCATGTGTCCTCATTTTGATATTCACAATTGTTTATGTATTACTGCTATGATAATCAAACTTGTTCATGTATAGCTGTGGTGCTATTCTCACTTGGTCATTTATCCCTATGATGATATTCATACTTGCTCATGTATCCTCAAGTTAATATTCACATGTTCCTTTCCTCATTAGGATATGTGTCCCCATGTTGATATTCACATTTGTCATATATACCTGTTTTACTAGTCTTACTTTGTCAAGTATAACCGTATTGATATTCACTCTTGGCCATGTATTCTCATGTTGATATTCCCATTCATGCTGTATCCCTCTGTTGGTAGACTCTTTCACATATATCCCAGTGTTCATGTTTTCACTTGGTTATGGATTACCTTGTTGCTATTCTTACTTGAATATATATCCTTATATTAATATTCATACTTGCTCATGTATCCTCTCTTTGTTATTCACACATGGTTTTATATCAACATTTTGATATTCTCACTTGGTTATGTATTGCCTTGTTGCTATTCCCGCTTGTTCATGTGTCCACTTTTTGATAATCACATTTGGTTATGAATCACTTGTGTTGATATTCATACATGGTGTGTTATCCACTCTTTTTTTAAAAAAATTATTAGATATTTGCTTTATTTACATTTCAAATGGTATCCCCTTTCTGCATTACCCCTCCAAAAATCCCCTATTCCATCAACCCTCCCCCTGATAAACCACCCTTCCCATTTCCTGACTTGCATTTCCCTATCCTGGGAAATAGCACCTTCTAGGCACCCATGGTCTCTCTTCTCATTAATGTCTAAAATGGTCACTTTCTACTACATATGTAGTTGTAGTCATGGGTCCCTCCACATGTACTCTTTGGTTGGTGATTTAGTCCCTGAGACCTCAGGGGGTACTGATTTGTCCATGTTATTTTTCTGCCTGCATGTATGCAAGCCACTTCATCTCCTTGGGTCCTTTCTCTAGCTGCTCCATTGGGGGCCCTATGTTCATTCTATTAGTTGGCTGTGAGCCATGGGCATTTTGATCCACTTTCCAAAAAGGGTCAAAGTACCCACACTTTGTTCTTCCTTCTTCTTGAACTTCATTTGGCCTGTGAGTTGTATCTTGGGTGTTATGAGCTTTTGGGTGAATATCTACTTATCAGCAAGTACATAACTTATGTGTTATTTTGTGACTGAGTTACCTCATAAAGGATAATATTTTATAGCTCTATCCATTTGCCTAAGAATTTTATGAATTCATTGTTTTTAATAGCTGAGTAGTACTACAATAGGTAAATGTACCACATTTTCTGTATTCATTTCTCTGTTGAGGGACATCTGGGTTCTTTCCAGCTTTTGGCTATTATAAGTAAAGACTATGAACATAGTGGAGCATGTGTCCTTACTACCTGTTGGATCATCTTCTCTGTATATTCCCAGGAGTGGTATGGGTGGGTCCTCATATAGTGCTATGTCTAATTTTCTGAGGAACCACCAAACTAATTTCTGGAGTGTTTTTACCAGCTTGCAATCCCACCAGCAATGGAAGAGTGTTCCTCTTTCTCCACATCCACTATAGAATTTGCTGTCCCCTGAGTGTTTGATCTTGGCAATTCTGACTGGTGTGAGGTGGAATCTCAGGGTTATTTTGATTTGCATTTCCCTAATGATTAAGGATGTTGAAAATTTCTAAATTTCTAAATTCTCGGCCATCTGGTATTTCTCAGTTGAGAATTCTTTCTTTAACTCTGTACCCCATTTTAATAGGCTTATTTGGTTCTCTGGAGTCTAACTTCTTCAGTTCTTTGTATATATTGGATATTAGCCCTCTGTCTGATGTAGGATTGGTAAAGATCTTTTACCCATCTGTTGGTTGCTGTTTTGTCCTCTTGACAGTATCCTTTGCCTTACAGAAGCTTTGCAATTTTATGAGGTACCACTTGTCAATTCTTGATCTTAGAGCATAAGCTATTGGTGTTCTGTTCAGGAAATCTTCCCCTGTGCCCATGTGCTCCAGCTTCTTCCCCACTTTCTCTTCTATTAGATTCAGTGTACTTGGTTTTGAAAGAATAGAAAATACAGCCTAACTCCAGCCTTCTAAGGAGCCCCAAACTTCATATTCCAGAGCCCGCTCTTTGTGCTCTTTGTTAGGAACTAGGTAAAAGGAAACATTCCAGAGACCACCCTTTGTTCAGAGCTAGGCAAAAAGGCCTTGAATAGGTGATCCTGGCCCCACAAAGTAACTGGAAATGAGCTAAGCTTATCTTGCTTCTGTAAACTGCTTACGCCATTACCCCTATCCAGGAGTTCACACAGCTATAGACTCCAAGAAAATAGGAAACTAATTGGTCCACTGATCACAGGCTCTGATAATTTAAACTGATTGGCCTAAAAACTATGGAGTGGTACAAATTGATTGGCTTGCATTTTGCCGGCTCTCCATGCTAAGGAATGATTGGTTTGTGATTCATGGGCTTTGTTGTAAACTTATAAAAGCTGTCACAATTCGGCTCTTGGGGTCCACAGTCCTCTACCCCTGCGCAGTGTACAGCTATGGAACCCAGAATTCTGGAATAAAGAAATCCTCATGTTATTGCATCAAGACCATTTCTCATGAGTGATTTGGGTGTTGCCTTCCGAGGCGTGGAGTGCTGGGGCGCCCTCGGTTTTTGGGGGTCTTACAGGTTTATGTGGATGCCCTTGATCCTTATGTGGACTTGAGCTTTGTACAGAGAGATGAAAATTGATCAATTTGCATCCTTATATATGTTGACTGCCACTTGACACAGCACCATTTGTGGAAAATGCTGTCTTTTTTCCACTGGATTGTTTTAGCTCCTTTGTCAAAGATTAAGTGATCATAAGTATGTGGGTTCATTTCTGGGTCTTCATTTCTATTGCATTGGTCTTCCTGCCTGTCCCTGTATCAATACCATACAGTTTTTTTTTTTATCACTATTGCTCTGTAGTAGAGCTTAAAGTCAGGGAGGATAATTCTGCCAGTTCTTTTATTGTCGAGGATAGTTTTTGCTATCCTGGGGTTTGTGTTATTCCAGATAAATTTAGAAATTGCTCTTTCTAACTCTATGCAGAATTGAGGTGGAATTTTGAAGGTGATTGCTTTGAATATGTAGATTGCTTTAGACAAGATGGTCACTTTTTCTATATTAACCCTGCCAATCCATGAGCATGTGAGATCTTTCCATCTTCTGAAATCTTCTTCAATTTCTTTCTTCAGATACTTGAAGTTCTTTACATACATATCTTTCACTTATTCAGTTAGAGTCACACAAATGTGTTTTATTTTATTTGTGACTATTGTGAAGGGTGTCATTTCCCTAATTTTTTTTCACAGTCTCTTTTTCCTTTGAGTATATGAAGGCTACTAATTTGTTTGTGTGAACTTTATTTCCAGCCACTTGGCTAAAGTTGTTTATCAGGTTTAGGAGTTCTCTGTTGGAATTTTTGGGATAACTTAAGTATACAATCATATCATCTGAGAATAGTGATACTTTGACTTCTTTCTTTCCAATTTAAATCCCTTTGACCTCCTTTGTTGTCTAATTGCTCTCGCTAGGACTTTGAGTACTATATTGAACAGGTAGGGAGATAGTTGATAGCCTTGTCTAGTTCCTGATTTCAGTGGGATTGCTTCAAGTTTCTCTCCATTCAGTTTGATGTTGGCTACTGGTTTGCTGTATATTGCTTTTTGTATGTTTAGATATGGGCATTGAATTTGTGATCTAAGACTTTCGTAATGAAGAGGTATTGGATTTTGTTAAAATGCTTTCTCAGAATCAAATGAAAAGATCATGTATTATTTTTTTCTTGAGCTTATTTATTTAGTGGATTACATTGATGGATTTCCATATATTGAACCATCCTTGCATCCCTGGGATGAAGCTTAGTTGAAAAGGGTGAATGATCATTTTTATGTGTTCTTGGATTTGGTTGGCAAGAATTTTATTGAGTATTTTTGTTTCAATACTCATTAGGGAAAGTAGTCTAAAGTTCTTTTTCTTTGTTGGGTCTTTGTGTGGTTTAGGTATCAGAGTAATTGTGGCTTCATAAAATGAGTTGTGTAGGGTTCCTTCTGTTTCTACTTTGCACAGAGCCATAACAGGGTGTCATGTCAGATAATAGCATTGATCAAGGTGAACTTCCTCTCCCAGCCTTTTTTGAGCGGGAATTCCTATGCTATTCAGGATCCTGTTCCACCTAGGGTGGAACACTCAGGGTGAAGGTGAAGTTCTTTGTTCCTCCATGTTCACAAATTCCTGAATTAAGCAGGTGACCCCCCCCCCCCGCCCCAGCTTCCTGAGCAGTGGAGCCAACACCCAATACCCAATGAACAGTCAGACCAGTTTCCCAGAACACATTCTGGAACTTCGGGAGGGTCTTGCCTGAAACCTGAAAACACTGGGTCCCCCAATAAAGCACAAGAGTTTGATCAGCTGGTGCTGTCTCAGTCTTCATTCCTTTCACTGCCCCCCCCCTCATATATACCCAGCTTCTCTTCCAGGGACCCAGTTCACTATAGCTGAGGGCAGTTGCACTAATTTGTGTAATCCTTTGAAGAGTATTAGTGTTAAGTTTTCTTTAAAGGTATGGTAGAACTCTGCATTGAACCCATCTTGTCCTGGGCATTATTTGGTTGGGAGACTATTAATGACTGCTTCTATATCTTTGAAGGTTATCGGATTGTTTAGATTATTTATCTGATTCTAATTTACCTTTAATACTTGGTGTCTGTCTAGAAAATTGTCCATTTCATCTAGATTTTCCACTTTTCTTGAGTATAGGTTGTGATGATTGTTTTGATTTCCTCGTTATCTGTTTTTATGTCTTCCTTTTCAGTTTTGATTTTACTGATTTGGATACTGTCTCTGTGCCCTCTAGTTAGTTTGGCTAAGGATTTATCTATCTTGTTGTTTTTATCAAAGAACCAGTTCCTGGTTTGGTTGATTCTTTATGTAGTTTTTTGTTGTTGTTGTTGTTTTTACTTGGTTATTTCAAACCTGAGTTTGATTATTTCCTGCCATCTACTCCTCTTGGGTGCATTTGCTTCTTTTTGTTATAGAGTCTTCAGCTGTGCTGTTAAGCTGTTTTGCTCTTCATACTACTTTCATTGTATCTCATAAGCTTGGGCATGTTGTGCCTTGGTTTTCATTAAATTCTAAAAGGTCTTTAATTTCTTTCCTTATTTCTTCCTTGACCAATTTATTATTGAGTGTTGTTCAGTTTCCATGTGTACGTGGGATTTCTGATGTTTTTGTTGTTATTGAAGACCAGCTTTAGCCTATGGTGATCTGATAGGCTGCATGGAATTATTTCAATATTCTTATATCTGCTGAGCTCTGTTTTGTGACCAAGTAAATGGTCAGTTTAGGAAAAGGTACCATGAGGTACTGAGAAGAAGGTATATTCTTTTATTTTAGGATGAAATGTTTTAGAGTTATCTGTTAAAATCATTTGGTTCATAACTTCTGTTAGTTTCACTGTTTCTCTGTTTAGTTTGCGTTTCCCTGATCTGACCATTGATGAGAGTAGAGTGCTGAAGTCTCCCACTATTATTGCGTGGGGGGCAATGTGTGTTTTGAGATTTATTAAAGTTTATTTTATGAATGTTGGCTTCCTTGTATTTGGAAAATATATGTTCAGAATTGAGAGTTTATCTTGGTTGATTTTTCCTTTGTTCAATATGAAGTGTGCTTCCTTATCTTTTTTGATTTCTGTAGGTTGAAAGTAGATTTTATTCGATATTAGAATGGCTATACCAGCTTGTTTCTTGAGACCATTTGCTTGGAAAATTGTTTACCAGTCTTTTATTCTGAGGTAGTGTCTGTCTTTGTGCCTGAGGTGGGTTTCTTGTATGCAGCAAAATGTTGGGTCCTGCTTATGTATTCAGTCTATTAGTCTATGTTTTTTTTTTTTATTGGAGAACTGGGTCCATTGATATCAAGAGATATTTAGGAGAAGTAATTGCTGCTTCCTGTTAATTTTGTTATTAGAGGTGGAGTTATGTTTGTTTGGCTCTCTTCTTTTTAGTTTGTTATAAGAAGATTAATTTTTTGCTTTTTCTAGTGTGTAATTTTCCTCCTTTTGTTGGGGTTTTCCATTCATTATCTTTTGAAGTGTTGGATTTGTGGAAAGATATTGTGTAAATTTGTTTTGTCATGGAATAGCTTGGTTTCTCCATTTATGGTAATTGAGAGTTTTTCTGGGTATAGTGGCCTGGGTTGGCATTTGTGTTCCCTTATGATCTCTATTATATCTGCCCAGGATCTTCTGGTTTCATATTCTCTGATAAGAAGTCTGGTGTAGACAGATCTCTCCTGTGGCATAGACCTTAGGTTCCAGTCCTGAGGCCTCTGGCAGGAGCACTCAGATCTCTCCGCTTCCAGATCCAGATCAGCCTGGGCGGCAACACCACATCTCCAGGTCCTGCAAGAGGCAAGAGGGGCTTCTGGGCGGCCAGCGGGGAGAAGTGCTCCGGTGAATCCAGCAGGCCCCAGCAGGAGCCTTCAGGTGCCTGCTTTGGGATTTGAACAGCCTGAGCCACACAACTCGGTCTCCAGGAAGTGCGGGAGACCTGGTGTGCACCCAGAGGCAGTCTGGGGCCACAGCACTCAGTCTCCAGGAAGTGGGGGAGACCTGGTGTGCACCCAGAGGCAGTCTGGGAGATCACAGCACAGCTCGCTCCTGTGGCAGACAGCTTAGGTTGCAGTCCTGAGGCCTCTGGCGGGAGCACTCAGATCTCTCTGCTTCTGGATCCAGAGCAGCATGGACGGCAACACCACATCTCCAGGTCCTGCAAGAGGCAAGAGGAGCTTCCAGGCAGCCAGCGGGGAGAAGTCAGTGTGCTCCAGTGAATCCAGCAGGCCCCAGCAGGAGCCTTCAGGTGTCTGCTTCTGGATCTGAACAGCCTGGGCAATAGCACCCTGACTCCAGGCAGTGGAGGAGGTAAGCTGTGCACCAGAGGCCACCTGGGAAGGGGCAGGTTGCACTGGTGAGTCCAGCATTGACTAGACCAACTAACACCAGTGAGAACTAGATGGCAAAAGGCAAACGCAGGAACGTCACTAACAGAAATCAAGGCAATATGGCAACATCTGAACCCAATTCTCCTTTATCAGCATGTCCTGGATACCCCATCACACCAGTAAAACAAGATTTGGATTTAAAATCACTGGTCATTATGCTGGTACAGGAACAGATGAGGGACATACTTAAAGAAATTCAGGAGAAAATGGATCAAAAGTTAGAAGCCCTTGCAAGGGAAACACAAAAATCATTGAAAGAAATCCAGGAGAATACAAAAGCCAATAATGAGGAAACACAAAAAACACTTAAAGAAATATAGGAGAACTTTGGTCAGCAGGCTGAGGTCATGAAAGAGGAAACACAAAAATCTCTTAAAGATTTACAGGAAAGCACAAACAAGCAAGTGAAGGAGCTAAGCAAAACCACCCAGCATCTAAAATCAGAAGTAGAAACAACTAAGAAAACACAAAGGGAGACAACTTTGGAGATAGAAAGCCTTGGGAAGAAATCAGGGGACAGAGATGCAAATATCAACAACAGAATACAAGAGATAGAAGAAAGAATCTCAGACGCTGAAGATACCATAGAAACCATGGACTCAACAGTTAAAGAAAATGCAAAAAGCAAAAAGCTTGTAACCCAAAATATCCAGGAAATCCAGGACACAAGGAGAAGACCAAACCTAAGGATTATAGGCATAGATGAGAGTGAACATTTACAACTTAAAGGGCCAGCAAATATCTTCAATAAAATTATGGAAGAAAACTTCCCTAACCTAAAGAGAGAGATGCCCATGAATGTACAAGAAGCCTACAGAACTCCAAACAGACTGGACCAGAACAGAAATACTTCCCGTCACATAATAATCAAAACACCAAATGTACTAAACAAAGAAAGAATAGTAAAAGCAGTAAGAGAAAAAGACCAAGTAACATATAAAGGAAGACCTATCAGAATCACAGCAGACATTTCACCTGAGACTATGAAGGCTAGAAGATCCTGGGCTGATCTCATGCAGACTCTAAGAGAACACAAATGCCAGCCAAAACTACTATATCCAGCAAAACTCTCAATCACCGTAGATGGAGAAACTAAGATATTCCATGACAAAACCAAGTTTACCCAATATCTATCCAGAAACCCAGCCCCACAAAGGATAATAGGAGGAAAACACCAATACAAGGAGGGAAACTTCACCCTGGAAAAAGCAAGATAGTAACTTTTCATCAAACCCAAAAGAAGTTAAGCAATCAAATTTTAAAAATAATGTCAAAAATGACAGGAAGTAACAATCACTATTCCTTAATATCTCTTAACATCAATGGACTCAATGCCCCAATAAAAAGACATAGACTAACTGACTGGATACGTAAATAGGACCCTACATTTTGCTGCTTACAGGAAACACACCTCAGGGTCAAAGACAAACACTACCTTAGAGTAAAAGGCTGGAAGACAATTTTACAAGCAAATGGTCTCAGGAAACAAGCTGGAGTAACCATTTTAATATCAGATAAAATTGACTTTCAACCCAAAGTCATCAAAAGAGACTCTCAGGGACACTTCTTGCTGGTCAAAGGAAAAATATAACAAGAAGAACTCTCAATCCTGAACATCTATGCTCCAAATGCAAGGGCACCCTTTTTCATAAATGAAACTTTATTAAAGCTCAAAGCATACATTGCACCTAACACAATAATTGTGGGTGACTTCAACACTGCACTTTCCTCAATGGACCAATCAGGAAAACAGAAACTAAACAGGGACACAATGAAACTAATTGAAGCTTTGGACCAATTAGATTTAACAGATACATAGAAAACATTCTATCCTAAAGCAAAAGAATATACCTTTTTCTCAGCACCTCATGGTACCTTCTCCAAAATCGACCATATAATTGGTCACAAGACAGACCTCAACAAATATAAATAGATTGAACTAATCTCATGCCTCTTATCAGATCACTATGGAGTAAAAGTGGTCTTCAATAGCAACAAAAACAACAGAAAACCCACATACACGTGGAAACTGAACAATATTCTACTCAATGATACCTTGGTCAAGGAAGAAATAAAGAAAGAAATTAAAGACTTTTTAGAACACAATGAAAATGAAGACACAACATACCCAAATCTATGGGACACAATGAAAGCAGTGCTAAGAGGAAAACTCATAGACCTGAGTGCCTCCAAAAAGAAAATGGAGAGAGCATACATTACCAGCTTAATGACACAACTGAAAGCCGTGGAACAAAAATAAGCTATTTCACCCAGGAGGAGTAGAAGGCAGGAAATCATCAAACTCAGGGCCGAAATCAATCAAGTAGAAACAAAGAGAACCATACAAAGAATCAACAAAACTAAGAGCTGGTTCTTTGAGAAAATCAACAAGATAGATAAACCCTTAGCCAGACCGACCAAAGGGCACAGAGAAAGTATCCAAAATAACAAATTTAGAAATGAAAAGGGAGATATAACAACGGAAACTGAGGAAATCCAAAAAATCATCAGATCCTACTACAAGAGCCTGTACTCAACACAACTGGAGAATCTGGAGGAAATGGACAATTTCCTTGATAGGTACCAAATACCAAAATTAAATCAGGACCAAATAGATCATCTAAACAGTCCCATAACGCCTAAAGAAATAGAAGGAGTCATAGAAAGTCTTCCAACCAAAAAAGCACAGGACCAGATGGTTTCAGTGCAGAATTCTATCAGACCTTCAAAGAAGACTTAACACCAATACTCTTCAAACTATTCCACAAAATAGAAACAGAAGGAACACTACCCAATTCGTTCTACAAAGCCACAATTACGCTGATACCAAAACCACACAAAGATCCAACAAAGAAAGAGAACTTCAGACCAATTTCCCTTATGAACATCGATACAAAAATACTCAATAAAATTCGTGCCAACCGAATCCAAGAACACATCAAAACGATCATCCACCATGATCAAGTAGGCTTTATCCCAGGGATGCAGGGTTGGTTCAATATACGGAAATCCATCAATGCAATCCACTACATAAACAAACTCAAAGAAAAAAAGACACATGGTCATTTCATTGGATGCTGAAAAGCATTTGAAAAAATTCAGCATCCTTTCATGCTTAAAGTCTTGGAAAGAACAGGAATTCAAGGCCCATACCTAAACATTGTTAAAGCAATATACAGCAAACCGGTAGCCAACATCAAACTAAATGGAGAGAAACTTGAAGCAATCCCACTAAAATCAGGGACTAGACAGGGCTGCCCCCTTTCTCCTTATCTTTTCAATATTGTACTTGAGGTACTAGCTCGGGCAATTAGACAACATAAGGAGGTCAAAGGGATACAAATCAGAAAGGAAGAAGTCAAACTATCATTATTTGCAGACGACATGTTAGTCTACCTATGTGACCCAAAACTCCACTAGAGAGCTCTTACAGCTGATAAACAACTTCAGCAAAGTGGCAGGTTATAAAATCAACTCAAGCAAATCAGTGGCCTTCCTATACTCAAAGGATAAGCAGGCTGAGAAAGAAATTAGGGAAATGACCCCCTTCACAATAGCCACAAACAGTATAAAGTATCTTGGGGTGAATCTTACCAAACATGTGAAAGATCTATATGACAAGAACTACAAGACTCTGAAGAAGGAAATGGAAGAAGACCTCAGAAAATGGGAAAACCTCCCACGCTCATGGATCGTTAGAATCAATATAGTTAAAATGGCCATTTTGCCAAAAGCAATATATAGATTCAATGCAATACCCATCAAAATCCCAAAGCAATTCTTCACAGAGTTAGAAAGAGCAATTGTCAAATTCATCTGGAATAACAAAAAACCCAGGATAGCTAAAACTATTCTCAGCATCAAAAGAAAGTCTGGGGATATCAGTATCCCTGACCTCAAGCAATACTACAGAGCAATAGTGTTAAAAACTCCATGGTATTGGTACAGTGAAAGGCAGGAGGATCAATGGAACAGGATTGATGATCCAGAAATAAACCCACACACCTATGGCCACTTGATCCTCGACAAAGAGGCTGAAAACATCCAATGGAAAAAAGATAGCCTTTTCAACAAATGGTGCTGGCTCAACTGGAGGTCAGCATGCAGAAGAATGCGAATTGATCCATCCTTGTCTCCTTGTACTAAGCTCAAATCCAAATGGATCAAGGAACTTCACATAAAGCCAGACACTCTGAAGCTAATAGAAAAGAAACTGGGGAAGACCCTTGAGGACATCGGTACAGGGAGAAAGTTTCTGAACAGAACACCAATAGTGTATGCTCTAAGAGCAAGAATTGATAAATGGGACCTCATAAAATTACAAAGTTTCTGTAAGGCAAAGGATACCATCAAGAGGACAAATCGGCAACCAACAAAGTGGGAAAAGATCTTCACCAATCCTACATCAGATAGAGGGCTAATATCCAATATATATAAAAAACTCAAGAAGTTAGACTCCAGAAAACCAAACAACCCTATTAAAAATGGGGTACAGAGTTAAACAAAGAAGTCTCACCTGAAGAACTTCGGATGGCGGAGAAGCATCTTAAAAAATGCTCAACTTCATTAGTCATTAGGGAAATGCAAATCAAAACAACCCTGAGATTTCACCTTACACCAGTCAGAATGGCTAAGAATTCAGGAGACAGCAGGTGTTGGAGAGGGTGTGGAGAAAGAGGAACCCTCCTCCACTGCTGGTGGGGATGCAAATTGGTACAACCACTCTGGAAATCAGTCTGGTGGTTCCTCCGAAAACTGGGCACCTCACTTCCAGAAGATCCTGCTATACCACTCCCGGGCATATACCCAGAGGATTCCCCACCATGTAATAAGGATTCATGCTCTACTATGTTCATAGCAGCCCTATTTTTAATTGCCAGATGCTGGAAAGAACCCAGGTATCCCTCAACAGAAGAGTGGATGCAAAAAATGTGGTATATCTACACAATGGAGTACTATTCAACCATTAGAAACAATGAATTCATGAAATTCTTAGGCAAATGGATGGAGCTAGAGAACATCATACTAAGTGAGGTAACCCAGACTCAAAAGGTGAATCATGGTATGCACTCACTTATAAGTGGATATTAACCTAGAAAACTGGAATACTCAAAACATAATCCACACATCAAATGAGGTACAAGAAGAAAGGAGGAGTGGCCCCTTGTTCTGGAAAGACTCAATGAAGCAGTATTTGGCAAAACCAGAACGGGGAAGTGGGAAGTGGTGGGTGGGAGGACAGGGGAAAGAAGGGGGCTTAAGGGACTTTTGGGGAGTGGGGGACTAGAAAAGGGGAAATCATTTGAAATGTAAATAAAAAATATATCGAATAAAAAAAAACAAAAAAAAATCTGGTGTAGTTCTTAATGGTCTACATTAATATGTTACTTGAGCTTTTTCCCTTACTGCTTTTAATATTCTTTCTTTTTTTACTCTATTTGGTGTTTTAATTATTATGTGATAGGAAGAATTTCTTTTCTGGTCAAATTGTTTTGGAGTTCCATAGGTTTCTTGCATGTTCATGGGCATCTCTCTCTTTAGGTTAGGGAAGTTTTCTTCTATTATTTTGTTGAAGACATTTACTGGCACTTTAATTTGGAAATCTTCACTGTCTTCTATACCTATTTTCCTTAGGTCTGGTCTTCTCATTTTGAACTGGATTTCCTGGATGTTTTTGGTCAGGATCTTTTTGCATTTTGCATTTTCTTTGACAGTTGTGTCAATGCTTTCTGTAGTATCTTCTGCATCTGAGATTTTCTCTTCTATCTCTTGTATTCTTTTGTTGATGCTTGCAGCCATGACGCTTGAGTTCTTTCCTAGGTTTTCTATGTCCCGACTTGTTTCCCTTTGTGATTATTTTACTGTTTCTACTTCTATTTTTAGATCCTGGATGGTTTTGATCAATTCTTTTACCTGTTTTGTTGTGCTTTCCCGTCATTCTTTAAGGGCTTCTACTTGTTTACCTGTGTTCTCCTGTATTTCTTTAAGTAAGTTATTTATGTTCTTCTTGAAGCTCTCTATGGGCATCATGAGCTGTGATTTTAAATCTAAACCTTGCTTTTTCCAGTGTATTCGGGTATCCTGGACTTGCTGTTGTGGGAGAGAATTGGGTTTGGATGGTGCTGTGTTGTCTTGATTTCTGTTGGTAATTGTCCTACATTTGTCTTTCACCTGTTTGTCTCTGATGTTAGTTGGTCCTGCTGTCTCTAACTGGTTCTTGTCCCTCCTTTCTGCCTGCAAATCTGTCTCAGTGCCCTGGGTGACTGCTTCTCCCCTGGCACAGATTGCTGTGGCAATAACCAGCTACTGGGTACAAGTGGGGCCCTTGAGGACCCTGTCCCAGCTGTTCTTGCACTCTGGTGTTCCCTGTGGTCCTGGCTGTACTTGCCTGCTCAGTCACAGGAGAGAATATGGTGGCTTCATCTTAAAAATTGGACTCCCTGAAGATCAGTTCTCCCCTGGCATGATAGGTTCTCAGATGGCTATTCCACTGCCCCGCTCCTGGGTGCAGGTGGGGCCCTGGTGGACCCTGTCACAGTTGTTCTGGCACGAAGTTGTTCCTTGAGTTCTTGGCTGTACCTACCAGCTCAGTTGCAGGAGCAATGACCTTACCCACTCTTGATATTCTCACTTGATCATGTGTCCCCATGTTGAAATTTATACTTGGTCAAAGAGCCCGTGTTGATATTCTCACTCGGTTATGTGTCCCTGTGGTGATATTCACATTTGGGCATGTATCTCAGTGTTAATAGTTATATTTTTTCATATATCTCCATGAAGATATCCACTCGTGGTCATGTATGCCAGTTTTGATATTCACACTTACTTATGTATTGCTGTGTTGCTATTCTCACTTGGTCATATGTCCCCACTGTGATATTCACACTTAGTTATATATCCTCATGTTGCTACTCTCACTTTGTCATGTATCTCAATGTTGATATTCTCACCTGGTCATGTATTGCGGTATTGATATTCTCACTTGGTCATGTATTTTCCTGTTCCTGTTCTCACTTGGTCATATGTCTTCATTTTGATATTCATAATTGCTCATATATCCCTGTGATATGCACAGGTATTCATATATTTTCATGTTTATATTCATACTTGGTCATGTATCCTCTTGTTGATATTTACACTTGGTAATGTATCCCTGTGTTGATATTTTCTTATAATCATTTGTCCCTCTGTTGATATTTACACTTATTCATGGATCTTTTTGTTTTTATTCTCACTTTATTACATGTCTCCTTGTTGATATTCTCATTTATTCATGTATCTCACTGTTGATTTCCACATTTGATCATATCTCCCAATGTTGATATCCACAATTGGTCATAAATACCAGTGTTAATATTCACACTTGATCATGTACACTTGTGTTACTATTTTCACTTGGTCTTGTATCCTCATGTTGATATTCTTACATAGTTATATATACACCCATGATGATATTCAGACTTAGTCACGTATGGCTCTGTTGATATTCTCCCTTGGTCTTCTATCGCCATGTTGATGTTGACATTTGTTATTAATTTCCTGTGTTGAAATTCACACTTGGTCATGTATCCCAGTGTTGATATTTACACTTGCCCATTTATCCTCGTGTGGATATTTGCACTAGGTCATCTATCCCCATGTTCCTCTTCTCACTTGATTATGTGCCCTTGTATTGATATTCCCTTTTTATCTTTGATTCACATTTCAATATTTTCATTTGGTTATGTGTGCCCACATTGATATTCACACTTCCTCATGTACACCAGTGTTGATAATCACTTTTGGTCATGGATTTCAATGTTGATATCCACAAGTGATCATGTATTCCACTGTTGATATTGACACTTGGTCTTGTATACCTGTGTTGCTGTTCTCACTTGGTCATGATCCTCATATTGGTATTCATTTGTGGCCATATTTTGACATGTTGATATTCACATTTGGTATTGTATCCCCATGTTCCCAATCCCAATTGATCATGTTTTTCTGTGTTGAGGCTCACACTTGGTTATGGATACCCGTGTTGATATTCTGACCTAGTCATGTGTTCCCATGTTGATATTCACACTTGATTATGTATCTCAGTGTTGATAGTCATACTTTGTTGGTAATGAGCATGTTTGTGGAGAGCCATCCAAACATATGCTTGTATCTCAGCCTAAAATGGCTGCCGAAAAAAGTCATGAGAACAGCAAACAAGAGCCTCTCCCATGAACTGCCGGTTAAAGGGAAGTTCTGAGATAAACCGCAGGATGTTCCAGTCTGCACAAACACCAGATGTTTCCACCAGATGACCCTTATCTCTTCCTGCTGAAACTGTCAGAAATATCTGCCCCCTCCCCTTGCTATGAGCCAAGTTCCTCCTCTGAAAACTATAAACCTGTACACTTTGCTGCATTAAATGAGACGTCCACAATTGAACCCTGCCTGGTCTCCTTCTTTCTCCCCCCCTCCTTTTGACCCTCAGGTAGCACCTCTTCAGGACCCTGAATAACTGGACCTGCTGGACGGGTCACATGTTGATATTCTTTCATAGTCATGTATTGCTATTGCAATACAAGTCATACTTGGTCACTAATGACCATGTTGCTATTCTCACTTTGTCATGTATCCCCATGTTGATATTTACACATGGGCAAGTATTCCTGTGTTGATATTCACACTTGCTTTTGTAATACCATGTTGATATTCACACTTAGTTATGCATCTCCGTTTTGCTATTCTCTGTTGGTCATATACCCCATCTTTTCACACTTGGTAATTTATCACAGTGATGATGTTCTCACTTATTCATGTATCCCAGTGCTGATATTCACACTTGGTCATGTATCATTTTGTTGACAATCACACTTGGTCATGGTTACCTGTGTTGATATGCTCACTTGGTTATATGTCCCTATATTGATATTAACACTTGGTCATGTATCTCAGAGTTGATAGTCACACTTGGTTATATATCCCCATGTTGAAATCCACACTGGGTCATGTATCTCACTTATTCACATTTGGTCATGTATTTTGATAGTCACACGTGGTCATGTATGCCAGTGTTTATACTTACACATGATCATATATCCCACTGTTGCTTTTCTCACTTGGCCATGTACTCCATATTGATATTCACACTTGGCCATATAAACTCATGTTGATATTCACAGTTGGTCATATAGCCCTGTGTTGATAGACATATTTGGTCATATATCCCAGTGTTCATAATCACACTTGGTCATGTATCCACATGTTGCTATTCACACCTAGTTATGTATCCCTGTGCTGATATTCTCACTTTTAACATGTATCCCCATATTGATATTCACACCTGGTCATGTATTGCTGTGTGATATACACAGTTGGACTTGTATCACTTGTTGATATTCTCACTTGTTCATGTGTTCAGGTGCTGATATTCATACTTGGTCATGGATCCTCATGTTGATATTCTCACTGGGTCATGTGTCCCCATGTTGATATCCACATTTGGTCATTTATCTCACTGTTGATACACACATTTGGTCATATATCCCCATGTTGATATTCACACTTGTTCATGTATCTAAGTTTTGATATTCACATTTGGGCTTGTATCCCCTGTTGGTAGTCTCCCTTTGTCATGTGTCCCCTTTTTAATATTTATACTTGGATTTTATCTCCATGCTCCTATTATCACTTGGTAATGTGACCACAGGTTAATATTCAAACTTGGTTATGTATTTCCCTGTTGCTATTCTCACTTGGTCATGTGTTCCTATGTGAATATCCACACTTGCTTATGTATACTTGGGCTGATTTTTGCACTTTGTCATGTATTTCCATGTTGATATCCACATGTGGTCATGTTTCACTCTGTTGATATTCACATTTGGTCACTCATTTCAGTGTTTCTCTTCACACATGGCCATAGGTTCCCATGTTGATATTGACACTTTATCATGTTATACCCTATTTGATTTTCGCACTTGGTCTTATGTTCTTTTGTTGATATTTTCACTTGGTCATATATCACTCTGTTGCTATTCTCACTTGTTAATGTATCCCTGTACTGATATTCACACTTGCCCATATATTTCCATGTTGATATTCATTCTTTTTCATGTATATCTGTGCTGATATTCACAATTGGTCATGTATCCATGTGTTGCTATTTTCCCTTGGTTATATGTCCCTATTTTGATGTTCATACTTGTTCATGTATCACCATAATGATATTCACAATTGGTCATTTATCCCTGTGTGGATATTCTCACTTGGTTGTGTCCCAATGCAGATAATCATGTTTGGACATTTATCACTGTGTTGATAGTTACACTTGATCATATATTCACATGTTGATATCCACATTTGTTCATATATCACAGTGTTGATATTCACACTTGGTCATGTATATTGGTGTTTCTTTTCTCACTTGGTCATGTATCCCTATTTTGATATTTTCACTTAGTCATGCATCACCATGATTCCATTCTCACTTGGTCATATATACTTCTGTTGATATTCTTACTTAATCACGTGTCCCATGTTGTCATTTATTCTTGCTTATGGATACCCATGGTGATATTATCACATGGTCATGAGTCCACATGTTACTCACATTTGGTCATGTATCTTAATTTGATAGTGAGACTTGGTCATAAGTTTCCAAGTTGATATCCACACTTGGTCATATGTCCCACTGTAGATATCCAAACTTGGTCATGTATTACCACTTTGTTATTCACACTTGGTCATGTGTCCTTTTGTTAATATTCTCACTTGATAATGTGGCCCCATGCTGATATTTAAACTTGGTCATGGAATCCTATGTTGCTATTCTCACTCCTTCACACTTACTGTATTGCTGTACACACTTGGCCATGTGTCCCCAAGTTGATATTTATGCTTTGTCATATGTCCCTATTTTTGGTTTTCTCACTTATTCATGTATTTTCATGATGTTATTCATACTTGTTCAAGTACAGCTGTCTTGTGATTCTCATTTTGTCATGTGTCCCAGTGTTAATACTCACAATTGTTCACAATTGTAATATCCCCATGTTAATGTTCACACTTGGTCATATATCACTGTTTTTATATTTACATTTGGTCACATATTGCAATGTTGCTCTTCTCACTTGTTCATGTATCCTCATGTTGATATTTACACATGGTCCTGTATCACTGTGTTGCTATTGTAACTTAGACATTTTACCCCATTTCTACATTCATACTTGTTCACGTATTGCTGTGTTGATACTTACACTTGGCCATGTATCCCCATATTTATATTCTCATTTGGTTAGGTTTCCCCTATTTATATACTCTTTTGGTCATGTATCTTATTTTGATAGTCAAACTTTGTCACATATACCAAGTTGATATCCACATGAGTCAACATTTTGATATTCATACCTGGTTATGTATCCCCATATTGATATTTGCACTTGGTCATATATTGTCTTGTTGATATTCCACTTGATCTTGTATACCCATGTTGATATTCTCACTTGATCATGTGTCACCATGAAGATATAAACAAATGGTCATGTATCCCTATCTTTATATTCACAAGTGGTCATGTATCTCCATATTGATTTTCACACTTGGTCATGTACCACTGTGTTGATACTTTCACATGTTCATGTGTCTCTATTTTGATATTCACACTAGGTCATATATCCCAGTGCTGATATTCATACATGGTCCTGTATCCCTGTGTTGATATTCATACTTGGTCATGCATCCCTGTGTTGATATTTTACTTGCTCATGTGTCTTCATGTTGCTATTTATACTTGGTCATGTGTCCCCATGGTGATATTCACATTGGTCATCTATCACAGTGTTGATTGTCACACTTGGTGATATTTCCATTATTGATATCCATACTTGGTCATATATTCCAGTGTTGATATTCTCACTTGGTCATGTATCACCATGTTTCTATTCTCATTTGGTCAGGTGTCCCTGTGTTGATATTCACACTCCATTATTTATCTCCATGTTGATATCCACACTTGTTCATATATCCCCATGTTGCTATTCTCAATTGGGTATATACTCCTTGTTGCTATTCATACATATTAATGTGTTGCTGTGTTGCTATTCTCACTGTTTCATTTGATCCCATTTTGGTATTCACATTTGTTCATGTTTCTCAATGTTGATAGTCACATATATTCATATATCCTATGTTTATATCCACACTTGTTCATGTTTCCCACTGTTGATATTCACATGTGGTCATGAATACTTATACTTCTATACTCACTATTTTACTTACAGCCTGTGTATACTCAACCTTTGTCATGTATCCCCATGTTGATGGTCTCACATGATCATATATCCCCATGTTAATATTCAAACTTGGTTATTTATTGCTGTGTTGCTATTCTTACTTGTTCATATGTTCCTGTGTGGATTTTCATATTTGGTCATGTATACCTGTGTTGATATTCACACTTATTCATGTTGTTCAATGTTGATAACCACATGTGTTCATGTATTGATGTGTTGCTATTTTCATTGGTCATGTGTGGCCATATTGATATTTATACTAGGTCAGGGATCTCCTGTTGATTTTCTCACATGGTTAAGTTTCCCCATGTTGATATTCACATTTGGTCATGTGTATAATAGTTGATATTCACACTTGGTCATTTATCCCACTTTTGATATTCACACTTTGCTGCATGTCCACATTTTGATATTCCCATTTTTTCATGTATCACCATGTTGATATTCCCACCTGGTCGTTTATCCTCCTGTTGATATTCTCACTTGGTTATGTGTCCCCATGGTGATATTCACACTGGTCATGTATCACAGTGTTGATGGTCACTCTTGGTCATAAGTCTCCAAGCTGTTATCCACACTTGGTCATGTATCCCCATGTTGATTTTCACACTTTGTCATGTAACACTGTGTTGCTATTGTCACTTGGTCATGTGTACCCATTTTGATATTCATACTTGGTTACATGTTCCTATGTTGATATTCACACCTGGTAATGGATCCCTGTGCTGATATTCTCATTTTGTTAAGTGTCCCTATGTTGCTATTCACATGTGGTCATGTATCCCAGTGTTCATATTCTCATTTGGTCATGTATTTCCATATTAATATTCTCACTTGATCATGTGTCTTTGTGTTGATATCTTGGCCCTGTTGATATTCCCATTTGGTCTGGTGTCTCTGTGTTGATATTCACCCTTGGTCATGCATATCAGTGCTGCTATTCTTCAGTTTGTCATGTGTCCTCTTGTTGATAGTCACACTTGGTCATGTTTCACCATGTTTGTATTAACACTTCTTCATGTATCCCATGTTGATATTCACATTTGGTCATGTATCACAGTGTTGCTCTTCTCACTTGGTCATGTGTGCCACGATGTTATTGACTCTTGGTTATGAATATCCATGTTGATATTCACACTTGGAAATGTGTCCCCATGATGCTATTCTCACTTGTTCATGTATCCCTAAGTTTCTATTCTTGCCTGGTTATATATTGCTGGTTTGATATTCACACTAGTTCATGTATTGCCATCTTGATATAATCACCTTGTCATGGGTCACTTTAATATTTTCACTTGGCCCTGTATTGATGTGTTGATATTCACATTTGATCATGTATCCCCATTTAGATATTCTCACTTGGTAATGTGTGACTTGTTGATATTTACACTTAGTCATGGATCCTCATTTTGATTTTCTCAATTACTTCTGTTTCCCCATGTTTATATTCACATTTGGTCATATATCTCAGTGCTGAAAGTCATACTTGGACATGTATCCCAATCTTGATATTCACAGTTGTTTATGGATTCCATGTTGCTATTCACAATTTGGTTATGTATTACTGTGTTGATATTCTCACTTGAACATATATCCTGATATTGATATCTTCACTTGAAAATGTGCCAGTGTGTTGATATTTGCAGTTGGTTATGCCCCTGTGATAATATTTCCACTTGGTCATCAATCTCCACGTTGATATTCTCAGTTGGTTATGTGTCCTCATTGGTTATCTCATTTGGGCATGTATACCCATCTCAATATCTATATTTATGTATCCCAGTGTTGATATTCACATCTGTTCATGTATTGCTATGATGGTACTCAAGCATCTTCATGTATTGGCTCCTATTCTCACTTGGTCATGTGTGCCCATTTTGATATTATCACTGGAGCATGTATCACTGTCTTGATATTTGCAGTTGGTCATCAATCCCCACTTTGATATTCTCACTTAGTAATATGTGACCATATTGATATTTACACTTGCTAATGGATCCCTGTGTGGATTTTAAGAGTTTGTGAAGTATTCCCATATTGATTTCCACATTTGGTTATATATTTGAGAGTTCATAGACACACTTGGTCATATATCTCATGTTGCTATCCACACAAGGACAAGTATCCCATTGTTTTTTTATTATCTATATTCTTCATTTACATTCCAAATGCTTTAGCTTTTCCCAGTTCACCCCTCCCCATATGTCCCATAAGTTCTCTTCTGTCCACATATTCTCCAATCACCCCCTCCCTTTTCTCTGTCCTGATACTCCCCTACAATGCTGGATCAAGCCTTTCCAGGATCAGGGCCCTCTACTCCCATCTTCATGGGAATCATTTGTTATGCTAATTGTGTCTTCAGAATTCAGAGTTTCTGGGCTAATTAATATCCACTTATCAGTGATTGAATTACATGTGTATACTTTTGTGATTGGGTTACCTCACTTAGGATGATATTTTCCAGTTCCAAACATTTGCCTAAAGATTTTATGAATTCATTGTTTTTAATTGCTGAGTAGTATTCCATTGTTCCTGGCTATTATAAATAGTGATGCTATGAACATAGTGGAACATGTGTCCTTACTGAATGCTGGGGAATCATCTGGGTATATGCCCAGGAGAGGTATAAAAGGGTCCTCCAGAAGTGTCATGCCCAGTTTTCTCAGGAACCGCCAGACTGATTTCCAGAGATGTTGTACCATCTTGCAATCCCACCAGCAGTGGAGAAATGTTCCTCTTTCTCCACATCCTCACCAACACCTGCTGTCTCCGTAGTTTGTAACGTTACCCATTCTGACTGATGTGAGGTGAAATCTCAGGGTTGTTTTTATTTGCATTTCCCTAATGGCTAATGATGTTGAGCATTTTTTAAGGTGCTTCTCAGCCATCTGAAGTTCTTCAGGTGAAAATTCTTTTTTTAGCTCTGTACTCCATTTTTAATAGGGTTATTTGGCTCTCTGGGGTCTAACTTCTTGAGTTCTTTGTATATATTGGATATTAGCTCTCTGTCAGATTTAGGGTTGGTGAAGATCCTGTCCCAATCTGTTTATTGCCGTTTTGTCCTTTTGACGGTGTCCTTTGCCTTACAGAAACTTTGTAATTTTATGAGGTCCCATTTGTCAATTCCTGATCTTAGAGCATAAGCTATTGGTCTTCTGTTCAGGAACTTTTCCCCTGTGCCCATGTCCTCAAGGGTCTTCCCTAGTTTCTTTTCTATTAGTTTCACTGTGTCAGGTTTTATGTGGAGATCTTTGATCCATTTGGAGTTGAGCTTAGTACAAGGAGATAGAATGGATAAATTCTCATTCTTCTGCATGCTGACCTCCAATTGAACCAGCACCATTTATTGAAAAGGTAATATTTTTTCCACTGGATGTTTTCTGCTTCTTTGTCGAAGATCAAGTGACCATAGGTGTGTGGGTTCATTTCTTGGTCTTCATTGCTATTCCATTGGTCCACTTGCCTGTCACTGTGCCAATACCATGCAGTTTTTAACACTATTGCTTTGTAGTATTGCTTGAGGTCTGGGATACTGATTCCCCTAGAAGTTCTTTTACTGTTCAGAATAGTTTTAACTATCCTGGGTTTTTTGTTTTTCCAGATGAATTTGAGAATTGCTTTGTCTAACTCTATGAAGAACTGAGTTGGGATTTTGATGGGGATTGCATTGAATCAGTATATTGCTTTTGGCAAGATGGCCATTTTTCCTATATTAATCCTGCCAATCCACAAGCATGGAAGATATTTCCATTTTCCGAGGTCATCTTCGATTTCCTTCTTCAGAGACCTGAAGTTCTTCTCATACAGATCTTTTATTTGTTTGGTTAGAGTCACACCAATTTGTGCCTATTGTGAAGGGTGTCATTTCTCTAACTTCTTTCTCAGCCTTCTTATCCTTTGAGTATAGGAAGGCTACTGATTTGATTGAGTTGATTTTATAACCAGCCACTTTGCTGAAGTTGTTTTTCAGCTGTACATGTTCTATGGTGGAGTTTTTTGGGTCGCTTAAGTATACTATCATATCATCTGCAAATAGTGATAGTTTGACTTCTTCCTTTCCAATTTGTATGTCTTTGACCTCCTTATATTGTCTAATTGCTCTAGCTAGGACTTCAAGAACTATATAGAAAAGATGTGGAGAGAGGGGGCAGCCTTGTTTAGTCCCTGATTTTAGTGGGATTGCTTCAAGTTTCTCTCCATTTAGTTTGATGTTGGCTACCGGTTTGCTGTATATTGCTTTTACTATGCTTAGGGATGGGCCTTGAATTCCTGTATTTCCAAGACTTTTAGCATGAAAGATGCTGAATTTTGTCAAATGATTTTTCAGCATCTAAGGAAATGACCATGTGGTTTTTTTCTTTGAGTTTGTTTGTGTAGTGGATAGTGTTGATGGATTTCCGTATATTAAACCATCCCTGCATCCCTAGGATGAAATCTACATGATCATGGTGGATGATCATTTTGATGTGTTCTTGGATTCAGTTGGCAAGAATTTTATTGAGTAATTTTTGCATCGATATTCAAAATGGAAATTGGCCTGAAATACTCTTTGTTGGATCTTTGTGTGGTTTTGGTATCAGCATAATTGTGGCTTCGTAGAACGAGTTGGGTAGTGTTCCTTCTGTTTCCATTTTGTGGAATAGTTTGAAGAGTGTTACTGTTTGGCCTTCTTTGAAGGTCTGATACAATTCTACACTAAAACCTGTGCTTTTTTTGGTTGGAAGGCTTTCTATGACCCCTTCTATATCTTTAGGGGTTATGGGCCTCTTTAGATGATCTGTTTGATCCTGATTTAATTTTGGTGCTGGTATCTGGCTAGAAAATTGTCCATTTTCTCTAGATTCTCCAGTTATGTTGAGTATAGGCTTTTGTAGTAGGATCTGATAATTTTTTGAATTTCTTCAGTTTCTGTTGTTATATCTCCCTTTTCATTTCTAATTTTGTTAATTTGGATACTGTCTCTGTGCCCTTTGGTCAGTCTGGCTAAGGGTTTATCTATCTTGTTGATTTTCTCAAAGAACCAGCTCCTGGTTTTGTTGATTCTTTGTATGGTTCTCTTTGTTTCTACTCTATTGTTTTCAGACCTGAGTTTGATGTTTTCCTATCCCCTACTCCACCTGGATGAATTAGCTTCTTTTTGTTCCAGGGCTTTCAGTTCTGCCATTAAGCTTCTAGTGTATGCTCTGTCCAATTTCTTTTTGGAGGCACTCAGGGCTATGAGTTTTCCTCTTAGCACTTCTTTCATTGTGTCCCATAGATTTAGGTATGTTGTGCCTTCATTTTCATTAAATTCTAAAAAGTATTTGATTTCTTTCTTTATTTCTTCCTTTACCATGGTATCATTGAGTATTGTTCAGTTTCCACGTATATGTGGGCTTTCTGTTGTTTTTGTTGCTATTGAAGACTACTTTTACTCCATAGTGATTTGATAGGAGGCATCGTATTATTTCGATCTTCTTATATTTGTTGAAGTCTGTCTTGTGACCAATTATATGTTCGATTTTGGAGAAGGTACCATGAGGTGCTGAGAAAAGGGTATATTCTTTTGCTTTATGATGAAAAGTTATATATATGTCTCTTAAATCCAATTGGTCCATAGCTTCAATTAATTTCACTGTGTCCCTGTTTAGTTTCTGTTTTTCTGATTGGTCCATTGAGGAGAGTGGGGTGTTGAAGTCACCTACACTTATTGTGTTAGGTGCAATGTGTCCTTTGAATTTTAGTAAAGTTTCTTTTATGAATGAGGGTCCCCTTGCATTTGGAGCATAGATGTTCAGAACTGAGAATTCTTCTTGGTAGGTTTTTCCTTTGACCAGCAAGAAGTGTCTCTTTTGATGACTTTAGGTTGAAAGTCAATTTTATCTAATATTAGAATGGCTACTCCAGCTTGTTTCCTGAGACCATTTGCTTGTAGAATTTTCTTCCAGCGTTTTACTCTAAGGTAGTTTTTTTCTTTGGCACTGAGGTGTGTTTCCTGTATACAGCAAAATGTAGGGTCCTGTTTATTTATCCAGTCTGTTAGTCTATGTCTTTTTATTGGGGAATTGAGTCCATTGATGTTAAGAGATATTAAGGAATAGTGATTATTGCCTCCTGTTATTTTTGATGTTAATTTTATATCTGAGTGGTTATCTTCTTTTGGGTTCAATGAAGGAAGGTTACTATCTTGCTTTTTCCAGGGTATAGTTTTCCTCCTTGTATTGGTGGTTTCCCCTTATTATCCTTTGTAGGGCTGGGTTCATGGAAAGATATTGGGTAACCTTGGCTTTGTCATGGAATATCTTGGTTTCTCCATCTATGGTGATTGAGAGTTTTTCTGGTTATAGCAGACTTGGCTGGCATTTGTGTTCTCTTAGAGTCTGCATGATATCTGTCCAAGATCTTCTAGCTTTCATGGTCTCTGGTGAGAAATCTGGTGTAATTCTGTTAGGTATTCCTTTAAATGCTACTTGGCCTTTTTCTCTTACTGCCTTTAATATTTTTTCTTTGTTTAGTACATTTGGGGTTTGGATTATTATGTGACGGGAAGTATTTCTGTTCTGGTCCAGTCTGTTTGGATTTCTGTAGGCTTCTTGTATAGTTGTGGGCATCTTTCTCTTTAGGTTAAGGAAGTTTTCTTCCATAATTTTATTGAAGATATTCGCTGGCCCTTTAAGTTGTAAACCTTCACTCTCATCTATGCCTATAATCCTTAGGTTTGGCCTTCTCATTGTGTCTTGGATTCCCTGGATGTTTTGGGTTACAAGCTTTTTGATTTTGCATTTTCTTTGACTGTTGCTGAGTCCATGGTTTCTATGATATCTTCAGCATTTGATATTTTTTCTTCTATCTCTTGTATTCTGTTGTTGATATTTGCATCTATGGCCCCTGATTTCTTCCTAAGGTTTTCTTTTCCAAAATTGCCTCCCTTTGCAATTTCTTAGTTGTTTCTACTTCTGTTTTTAGATCCTGGATGGTTTTGCTAAGCTCCTTCACTTGCTTGTTTGTGTTTTCTTGTAATTCAAAGAATTTTTTGTGTTTCCTTTTTTGTGACTTCTGCCTGTCGACCAAAGTTCTCCTGTATTTTTTAAAGTGATTTTTGAATTTCCTCCTTATTTGCTTCTATCATTTGACCCATATTCTCCTGAATTTCTTTAAATGATTCTTGTGTTTCCTTTGTAAGGTATTCTAAATTTTGATCCATTTTCTCCTGAGTTTCTTTAAGAGATTTATTTTTGTCCTTCATGTGTTCCTCTAACAGGGTCATGACCAGTGATTTTAAATCCAAATCTTGTTTTTCTGGTATGTTGGGGTATCCAGGACTTGTTGTTTGAGAATTGAGGGAAGATGCTGCCATATTGCCTTGATTTCTTTTAGTAACATTCCTATGTTTGCCTTTTGCCATCTAGTTCTCACTGGTGTTAGTTGGTCTTGGGGTCATTGGCTGGTGCTTCAACCTCCTGTGAACCTGTAATGCTATTTCCACAACACTGGATGACTGGGTTTCCACTGGTACAGATTGCTGATGTGATGCCCTCCTCTTGTGTGCTGTTGGAGCCCTGCTGTGTCTTGCCCCAAGCAATGTTATACTTGGGTTGTATCAGTGAACCTAGTGCTCCTCGTCTGCTCTGTCATAGAGTGAAGATGGCGGCAGGGAGTCACTCCAAATGCTGATCACCACATAGGGCACAGGACCTATGACCTGCTGGCACACAGAGGAAACACTGCTCTGCCCAGGTCTTGGGTGCAGACAGACCTCCCGGCTGTTTGTGCCCCCAATAGATCTTAAACTTGGGATATCTCAGTACCTGGCAATGCCTCTCTGCTCCATCAGGGAGCAAAAATGGAGGTGGGAGTCACTCCAAATGCTGATCACCTTGTAGGACACAGAACCCACGACCAGCTGGTACACAGATGAACCATCGATCTGCCCAGGTCCTGGGCGCAGGCAGACCCCTGGCAGTTTGCACCCCCACAGATTTTAAAATCAGGATATCTCAGTACCTGGTGATGCCCATCTGTTCTGTCATGGAGTGAAGATGGCGGTGGGGAGTCACTCCAAGTGCTGATCACCATGTTGGGCACAGGACCCATGACCAGCTGGCACACCGACGAACCTCTGATCTGCCCAGGTCCTGAGCACATGCAGACCCCTGGCAGTTTGCGCCCCCAGAGATCTTAAACTCAGGATATCTCAGTACCTGGTGATGTCCCTCTGCTCTGTCATGGGGCAAAGAATCCCCAGAGATCGTACACTCAGGATATCTCTGTACCTGGGGTCGTCTATCCCGTCCATCTTGGAGTTTCCATGTCTGGCTGGCACACAGACAAACCACCAATTTGCCCAGATCCTGGGCTCAGGTTGCAGCCCACAGCTCGTCGGTCTGTGTCCCCAGAGATCTTAGATTCAGGATATCTCGGTACCTGGGGTTGCATGACTTATCTGACTGGGAATGAAGATGGCGGTTGCCTACCACCCCGCTGGGCACAGGACCCACACCTAAGTATCCCATTATTGATATTAACACTTGGTCTTGCATGTATCCCTAAGTTGTTCTTCTTAATTGATCATGTGTACCCATTTTGATATGGACATCTAGTCATGGATCCCCTTGCTGATATGGACTCTTCATTATGTATCCCCATGTTGATATACACACTTGGTCAAGTATCCCATTGTTGATAATCACACTTATTTATGTATTACTGTGTTGATATTCACAGTGGGAAATGTATCCTGCTGTTGATGTTCTCATTTGGAAATGTGCCCCTTTGGTGTATTACACTTGTTTAGGTATCCCCATATTGCTATTCTCACTCAGTTATATATACCTTTGTTGCTATTCTCACTTGGTCATGTGTCTCTATTTTGACATTCACACTTAGTCATGTATCACTGCATTCATATTCACAATTGTCCTTGTATAACCTGTTGATATTCTCACTTGTATAACTGTTTTAATATTTGTACTTGGCCATGGATTCACATGTTGCTATTCTCATTTGGTCAATTTCCCAAGTTGTAACTGACCTTTGGTCATATGTTCTCATGTTTGATATTCTCACTTGGTCATGTGTCCAAATTTTGATATTCATACTTGGTCATTGATCTCAATGTTGATATTATCACTTGGTAATGTGCCCTCATATTGATTATCACATTTGATCATGTATCTACATTTTAATAGACATATCTGGTCATATATTTACATGTTGATATCTACACTTGGTAATGTATCCTGAAGTTGATAGTCACACCTGTTCCTGTATCACTATGATGGTTCTTAATCTTCTTCATGTATTGGCGTGCTGCTATTCTCATTTGGTCATGTGTCTCCCCATTTTGATATTCACACTTGCTCAAGGATCACCATGTTGATATTCTCACTTGGTTATGTGTCAACATATTGATATTCACACATGGTCATGTATCAGTTAGCTGTGCATTCCCTTATCTCAATTGGTCATGTATTTTGTTTTGATATTTGCATTTGCTCATGTATCACCCTTTGATATTCTCATTTGTTCATGTTTCCCTGTGTTGATACTTAACCTTGTTCATGGATCTCCTGTTGATATTCTCACTTTGTTATGTATCCCCATATTGATATTCACACATGGTCATGTAACTCTATTGATATTTTCTCATCATCATGTATATATCTGTAGATATTCACCCTTGCTCATGTATACCTGCTTTGATATTCTCATTTGGTCATGGGTAACTGTGTTGTTATTCTCACTTGGTTGTGTTTAGTCATATTGATATTCTCAATTGGCCAAGAATTTTGTGTTAATATTCACATTTGGTCATGTAGCCCCATGTTTCCATTCTCCCTAGGTAAATTATCTCCATGTTGATGTTCACATTTGGACATGTATTGATATGTTGATGTTTACATTTGTTCACATAAAACATTGTTGCTCTTTTCACTTGGTCCTGTGTCCCCATTTTGATATTGACAATTTTTCAGGTATCGCCTTATTGAAGTTTTAACTTGGTCATGTATAAATCTGTTGATATTCACACTTGGTGTTTTATCACCTTGTTGCTATTTTAAGTTGTTTCTGTTTCCATATTTTGATAGTTCCACTTGATCATGCATCACCATGTTGAAATTTTCACTTGGTTATGTGTCCCCTTGTTGACATTTACACTTCAACATGGATAGTGGTGTTGATATTCTCACTTGGTTATATGCCACTATGTTGATATTATCCTTTATTCATGTATCTCAGTTTTCATACTTATACTTGTTCGTATACCATCATGGTAATATTCACACCAGGTCATATATCACAGTGTTGATAGTCATACTTGTTATATACCTGTGTTGATATTCACACTTGGTCATGTATATCCCTGTTGATATTCTTACTTTGTTATGTGTCCCCATGTTGATATTTTATACATTTTGTCATGTATACATCTCAGTGTTGATATTCACACTTGGTCATGTTTCGCTGTTTTTCTATTCTAGAACACTTGGTCATTTGTCCCCATGTTGATGGTCACATTTTGTCATTTATCTCAGTGTGGAAAGTCAGTCATATTAATATATCTCCATATTGATATCCATACTTGATCATGTATCCTAGTGGTGATATTCATCCTTTGTCTTGTGTACCTGTGTAGCATTTCTCGTTTGGTCATGTATATCTGTGTTGATTTTCTTGCTTGGGTGCTGGGAACTGGACTCTTGTATTTTATGGTTGTTAGCCTGGAGAGATGGCTCAGCTGTTAAAGGCTAGGCCCTCAATAATGAAATATAAAAGCTCAGATCCCAGGAACCACATGGTGGCTCACAACCACCTATGATAAGATCTGACACTTTCTTCTGATGTGTCTAAAGACAGCTACAATATACTTATATATAATTAATTTTTAAAAAGGTGCCTTGACAAAGACCCCTTAAGGAAAGGCACATAAAATTTGTATCCCAGACAGGCTATATAGAAACAATTGGCTGTACAAGCATATTCTTTATATCATCAAAAGAGTAATGGCTTAAAAATAATTTTATATTTTTATGCACATCAAATTATAAAGATTTGTTCTTGGTGTCCCCAATTTCTACCTGTACCACATAATGTTGTTAATTCTAGAGGACCTAATTACATATTACAGATAAATGATACTCATATTTCTAATTTAGAAAATTAAAATATGTGCATATGACTAATGATTCATTTTTAGGCTTTCTAGTTGCAACTACTCTAACAAAAAGCAACTAAATGCTACATTTATTTTCTATAATTATATAGTTATTGCCTATATTATAATATATGCTTGATGATCCAATTTAAATTAAAACAGACAATGGAACTGGCCATTAAATAAAGTTATCAAACATTTGAGATGTCTTTGACAATTCAATTCTTTGTTATCCTCAAAGACGAGGTAATGTAAAAAATTTAAAATAATATCTTCTTAAAAAAGAAAAAGAGAGGGTAAATTGTATCCCCATGCCCATCATTTAAATTATGCTTATATATTTTTAAGAAAATTTTAAATTTTGGATGCCAAGGAACTTCTTGCTGAGTGTTTATGGCATCCTATAACTAGGCATACTGATGCCTAGGTGAGATGGAAGAATTCACTTATTGGCATATGACATTATCCTGACTTAATATTGGGGAAGAAGGCATGTCTATGTTTTTTACACAGAATTCTGCAGAAACATGCTAGCTGCCAGAGTGATTGGTGTGGTACTGAAGATAATGTTGACTGCGGGCTTGCTGCGTGCCCAGACAATGGTAAAAGAAAAGCTATATTGAGTACAGTTCAACTGCCAAATATCCCAGATTAAATGAACTGCCTTGCTTCAAGCTTTTGGAACTTTTCGGACAGTGAATTTGGAGACTGTTAAACTAACTTAGAAAAATTAATCTAAAGGAGAAATTATAATGACTCATTCACCTATAGGAGTATTATGGCAAAAGGCTCCTCTTATATAGATTCATTTGAGGGTGTCTCCTAAACATAATATCCTGCCATATTATGAGGCAGTAGCCTAGATAATTGTGTTTGGAAGGAAGCAGGCACTAACTTATTTTTGCAAAGAACCAGATATCATTATTCAGCCTTTTAACGTAGATCAAGATTCTTAGCTGAAGCAGCATATCACAGATTGGTTGCTTGCTCAGATAGGATTGGAAGGAACTATAGATAACCATTATTCTCAAGATAAATTAATAAAGTTTTTAAATATGCATGAGGTTGTATTTCCTAATATGACATCTTTACAGCTGCTGCATAATTCTCTTTTAAGTCTCACAGATGGCTCCTCCAAAGGAAGAGCTATATATATTATTAATAATCAACAGGTGTTTATAGAAACACTTGGGCTCTCAACTCAGTTAGCAGAGCTGGCAGTGGTATTGTATATCTTTCAATCTGTAAATTGTACCTTTATTCTTTTTACAGATAGCTTGTATGTTGCAGAATCTGATCCTTTATTAGAAACCTGTGGCACATTTAATTTTAATACTCCAGCAGGACCATTGCTTTCAAAATTGCAAAACATCATTCTTGCTAGAAAAACATCCCTTCTATATTGGCCATATATGAACTCACTCCTGTCTTCCTGGAGCCTTAGCTAAAGGCAATCATTGCATTGACAGAGCTCTAATAGGAGAGGTTTTAGTTTTAGAACCTGTTGAATTGGCTAGATGTGATCATAATAAGTTTCATATTTCTAGCCACACATTAAGGATCCAACATCAAATCACAAAGCAAGAATGATTGTGAAACAATGCCCTAACTACCTTATCTTATCTCCAGTTCCCCATTTAGGGGTTAACCCACATGGCCTTATGACTAATCATATTTGGCAAATGGATGTAACTCACTATGCAGAATTTGGAAAATTAAAATATATACATGTTTGCATTGATAGTTATTCAGGATTTCTTTTCAATTCTCTGCATTCAAGAGAAGCCTCTAAAAATGTAATTGATCATTATTTACAAGCTTTTAATACCATGGGATTACCTGAAGTCATTAAGACAGACAATGGGCCAACCTACACTGGCAATAACTTTATCTTGTTTTGTAAAAAAATTGGTATTAAACATAAATCTGGAATTCCTTATAAACCAATGGGCCAAGGAATTGTTGAGAGTGCACACTGCACTTTTAAAAATTGGCTTTTAAAACAAAAAAGTGAAATCTGTACCCTCCTAGATCACCCAAAACACAAAGCACACCTTGCTTTTGTTTTATTTGTTTTGAATTTCTTGCAGACTGATGCTAAAGGTCAGTCTGCAGCAGATCGCCATTGGCATCCTGCCACTTCTAATTCTTATGCTATGGTTAAAGGGTCTCACCATGGCGAGACTTTTTAACTAATACATGGAACGGGCCAGACCCTGTTTTAATTTGGGGAAGAGGTTCTATTTATATTTTCTCTCAAAAAGAAGACAGAGTCCAATGGCTGCCAGAAAGATTGGTAAAGCAGGTAAATAGAGACCCTGAATCAGCTGGTAAGTATGACTAATTCAATAGTGTTCTTTTTTTTTTTTTAATTTTTTTATTCGGTATATTTTTTATTTACATTTTAAATGATTTCCCCTTTCCTAGCCCCCCCACTCCCAAAAAGTCCCTTAAGCCCCCTTTTCTCCCCCTGTCCTCCCATCCACCCCTTCCCACTTCCCCGTTCTGGTTTTGCTGAATACTGTGTTCTTAAAACCACTTCTCCTGTACTGGGAAGGTAGGCTCCTTTTCCTCTAGCCATTAATTTGCAAGCCAGATTTTGTTCCTGAGCTACTAATTTACAACTGAATTAAATACCATGAGCCTTCCAGAGACAGTCTAAGCTGTTTCTCCTCTTAATCTCTTCTGTTGTGTTTCAAGCAGGTCTTTTTCAGACACAGCTCATCAGCTCTCCAGGACTCGAAGAAAGGTGGGCTGCTGTGAGGGCCAGCCAGCTCACATTCACAGGGCATTTACCTTATCAGTGGATCTCCAAAAAGGCCCTCATAGAACTCAGATCTATGTGTGTTTGCTAATTGAGCAAACATTGGCACCAGTAGGAGGTGCGAGGCAAGGCACTGCAAGGGAAGGAAATTTTCTGGTTCTGAGTTCCCTGAAAGCACAACTGATTGTGTAGGGGTTGATATTGAGAGACCGTCCTTATAATAATAATAATAATAATGATAATGATAATAATAATAATAATAATAATAATAATAATAATAATGGCATCTATTACCCCCTCCTCTGCAAAAGATGTCATAAAATACTTAAGGGGATCATGGTCATTGATTTCCCTCTCTGGTCAAAGCTCCCCGTCTTTTGATGGATATTTATCCACTGGTTTTTCTTAAATTTAATGAAAAAGGAGGAATTGTGACCTCTTCCAGCCTATTGTTCTCAAAGAATAGCAGCCTGCAACCAGACCGCCAGTCTCCTGCAGAACAAGCAGAACCAGTTTCACAGCCTTTAGGGGAGTGGCTTGGCCTGCCTTTTTATCTTTGGAGAGATGCATTAAAGGTTGAGACCTGAGCAAGAAGTCATGCCTGTCTCCATGTGTTTTCTCTTGCCACCCTGTTCCTCCTATCCC
This sequence comes from Apodemus sylvaticus, assembly GCF_947179515.1. NCBI lineage: Eukaryota > Metazoa > Chordata > Mammalia > Rodentia > Muridae > Apodemus > Apodemus sylvaticus. Next base: position 17,282,129 of record NC_067495.1, on the reverse strand, counting down.
ATCTCTCCTTCCAGAGAACCCACTGTTAGTATGTAGCTGCTGGCCAACTACAGTTATGTGTCCCTGTGTTGATATTTACACTTGGTCATGGAGCCCTGTTGTTATTTTCACTTGGTTTTGTGTCCCCATGTTGATATTCATACTTGATCAGGTATCCCCATGTTGATATTTTCACATCATCAAGTATCTCCCTGTTTATATTTATCCTTGGTCATGTATCTCTTATTGCTAAGCTCTTTTTGTCATGCATCTTTGTATTGATATTCACACTTGGTCATGTATCCCTGTGTTGCTATTCTCACACGATCATGTGCACCTGTGTTTCTGTTCTCACTTGGTCATGTATCCTCATATTGATATTCTCACTTGACCATATACATGGATATGATATATCCATATTGATATTCATGCTTGGTCATGTTTCCTTGTGTTGATATTCAGACTTGGTCATGTATTCTGGTATTTTTTGCTCTCCCTTGGCGAAGTATCTCCATGTTGATGTTCACACATGGCCATGTATTGGTGTGTTGGTATTTACATTTGGTCATGATTCCACTGTTCATATCCTATGTTGGTCATGTGTCCCCATGTTGATATCCATACTTGGTCATGTATTACCATGTTGATCCTCATACTTGGACATGTATCACCATTTTGATATTCTCACTGGGTCTTGTGTCCATGTGTTAGCATTTATTTACACTTGGACATGCATAACAGTGTTGATATCCTCACTTGGTTATGTGTCCCCATGCTGATATTCACATTGGTTCAGGTATCTCAGTGTCCATTCTTACACTTGTTCATATATTGCCATTTCAATATTCAAACCTGGTCAAATATCTCAGTGTTGATATTCATACTTGGTCATTTATTCCCATGTTCATTATCACACTTGGTCATTTATTCCCATATTCATTATCACACTTGTTCATGTATCACTGTGTTAATATTTACATTTGTTCATATATTGCTGTGTTGCTCTCATTACTTGGTCATGTGTCTCCATGTTGATATTGCCTCTTGGTCATGTGTCCCTGTGATTGATATTTTCACTTAGTCATGTGTCCACATTTAGATTTTCATACTTGGTCATTTATGTCTGTGTTGATAAACATACTTGTTCATGTATACTCATGATGCTATTCTCACTTGGTCACTTATACCCATGTTGCTACTCTCAAGTGGTCATATATCACTGAGTTGACATTCACTCTTGGTCATGTATCCCGCTGTTGATAGTCACCCTCACTAATGTATCATCGTGATATTCACACTTGGTCATGTTTCCTGCTATTAATATTCTCACTTGATAATGTGTCCCTGTGTTGATATTTACACTTGGTCATGCCTACTCGTGTTGCTACACACACTACTTGGTCACGTGTCCCCACATTGATATCGACTCTTGGGTTATGTGTCCTGTGTTTGATGTTCTCACTTGGTCATGTGTGCATTTTGATATTCAAACTTCATGTATTATTGTATTGATATTGACATTTGACCACCTATCCTAGAGTTGCTTTTCTCACTTGGCCACGTGGTCCTATGTTGATATTGACACTTGGTCAAGTCTCCCTGTGTTTCCTTTTCTCATTTGGTCAGGTATTTCCATGGTGATATTCACACTTGTTCAAGTATATCTGTGTTGTGATTCACACTTGGTCATTTATCCCCATGTTAACACTTACTCTTGGTCATTTATCCCCATGTTTATATTAACAGTTCATCATGTATTGCTATGTAAATATTCACATTTGGTCACACATCTCAGTGATGCTCTTTCGCTGGGTCATGTGTCCCCATGTTGATATTGACACTTGTCATGTATCCACATGCTGATATTAACACTTGGTCATGTATTGCTGTGTTTATATTCATACTTGGTCATGTGTCCCTGTTTTGATATTTACACATGGTCAAGTATCCATATGTTTGATAATCACACTTGGTCATGTATTGCCATGTTGATATTCACACTTGTTCAAGTACAGCTGTGTTGTCATTCTCTCTTGGTCATGTATCCCAGTGTTAACACTTGGTCATTTAGTCCCATGTTGATATTGACACTTGATCACTTATCCCAGTGTTTGATATTCATAATTGATCATATATCCCCATGTTGATATTCAAACTTGTTCATTTATCACCATGTTGATATTTACACTTGGCCATGGATCCCCATATTGATATTCTCATTTGGTTGTATTTCCCCTGATTATATTTTCTTTTGTTCAGGTATCTTAGTGTTGATAGTCACACTTGTTCATTTATTCCCATGTTGATATCCACACTTGGCCATGTATCCCATTTTTGATATTCACACTTGGTCATGTATTGCTGTGTCATGTATTTCCATGTTGATTTCATACTTGGTCATGTATCCCCATGTTAATATTCACACATGGACCTGTATCTTTGTGTTGATATCCATACTTGGTCACAGGTAGACTTGTTATACACATTTGGTTATGGATCCTCATTTTATATTCTCACTTGGTCATGTATCCTGTGTTGACATTTTCACTTGAGTATGGATTACTGTGTTGGCATTTTCACTTCTTTATGTGTTCCCATGTGGATGTTCATATTTGTTCAAGTATCTCAGTGTTGACATCCCGATATTCATACCTACAATGGTCATGTATCCTACTGTAGATATCCACATATGATCATGTATAACTGTGTTGCTAGTCTCACTTGGTAATGTATTCCTGTGTTGATATTCTCACTTTGTCATGCTTCCCCATGTTGCTATTCTAACTTGGTCATGCATCCACATGTTGATATTAACACTTGGCCATGCATTGCTGTGTTGATATTCACACATGGGCATATATCATCCTGTTGCTATTTTCACTTGTTCATGTTTCCCTGTGTTGTTATTCACATGTGTTCACTGAGTCCCATATTGATATTCACACTTTGTCTTGTATCCTCTTATTGGTATTCTCACTTGGTAATGTGTCCCTATGTTAATATTTAAACTTGGTCATGGGTTCTCATGTTGATATTCTGACTTCATTTGGTATCCACATGAGATATTCTAATTTGGTCATGTAACTCAGTGTTGGTTTTTCCACTTGGTCATGTAACCCTCTGTTAATATTCTCACATGCTTATATGTGCACATGTTGATATTCACCTTTGGTCATGTATAACTGTGTTGCTATTTTCACTTGGTCATGTATCTCCATATTGATGTTCACACTTGGACATGCACCCCTGTATTAATATACACACTTGGTTATGTATCCCTCTGTTAATGTTCTCACTTTGTTATGTGTCCCCATTTTGATGTTCTTATTTGGTCATGTTTCTCAGTATTGATATTCTTACTTGGTACCATGTCCCTGTTTTGATATTTAGACTTGGTCATTAAACACATGTTCAATTCTCACTTAGTCATGTATACCTGTGTTGCTATTCTCACTTGGTCATGTGTCCCCATGTTGACATTCAAAATGTGATCATATTTTGCTCTGTTGATATTCATATTTGGTCACTTATTTCAATGTTGCTCTTCTTAGATGGCCATGGGTTTCCATGTGAATGTTGACACTTGGTCATTTAACTCCCTGTTTGATATTCTCACTTGGTCATGTGTCCTTCTGTTGATATTTTCACTTGGTCATGTATCACGCTGTTGCTATTCTCATTTGGTCTTGTATCCCTGTGTGTATTGATATTCACATTTGCCCATGTATTGCCTTGTTAATATTCACACTTTTCATGTAGCCCAGTGCTGAAATTCACACTTGGTCATGTATACCTATTTTGATATTCTCACTTGGTCATGTGTCCCCATGCTGACGTTTAGTCTTTCCTTTGATCCCTGTGTTGAAATTTACACTTGTTCATGAATCCCAGTATTGATATTTGTATTTGGTCATGTATCCTTTTTTGATAGTCACATTTGGTCATGGATACCTGTGTTGATTTTCACATTTGGTTATGTGTCCCCATACTGATATTCATACTTGGTCATGTATCTCAGAGTTGATAGACACACTTGGTCATATATCCCATGTTGATATCTATACTCGGTCATGTATCCCACTGATCTTATTCACAATTGGTCATGTATCATTATTCTGATATTCACACTTGGTCATGTATGCCAGTGTTCATATTTACCATGGTCATGTATCCCACTGTTGATATTCATACCTTTTCATGTATAAGTGTGTTGATTTTCTAACTTGGTCATGTATTCCATATTGATATTCACACTTGGCCATTTAACCTCATGCTGATATTCACATTTGGTCACATATCCATGTGTTGATAGAAACATTTGGTCATTTATACCAGTGTTCATAATCACACTTTGTCATGTATCCACATGTTGCTATTCACATTTAGTTATGTATCCTTGTGTTTATATTCTCACTTTAACATGTACCACTCTATTGATATTCACACCTGGTCATGTATTGCTGTGTTTATATACACATTTGGGCTTGTATCCCCTGTCGATGTTCTCATTTTTCATGTGTCCCAGTGCTGATATTTATACTTATGGAGCCCCATGTTGATATTCTCACTGGATTATGTGTCCCCATCTTTTCAGGTATTGCTATGTTGATACTCACACTTGGTCATGTATCTTGCTGTTGATATTGTCACTTGGTCATGTGTCCTTGTGTTGATATTTACACTTGTTCATGGATCCCCGTGTTGCCATTATCCTTGGGTCATGTATCCCCATACTGACATTCATACTTGGTCATGTTTCACTCTGTTGATATTCACATTTGGTTTCTTATTTCAGTTTTGCTCTTCTTAGATGGCCATGGGTTCCCAGGTTGATATTGATACTTGGCCATGAAACTCCCTGTTGGATATTCTCAGTTGGTCATTTGTCCTTCTGTTAATATTTTCATTTGGTCATGGATCACCCTTTTGCTATTCTCACTTGGTCATGTATTCCCCTACTGATGGTCACACTTACCCATGTATTACCAGGTTGATATTCACACCTTTTCTTGTGTACCTGTGTTGATATTCACAATTGGCCATGTATCCATATGTTGTTATTTTCCCTTAGTTATGTGTCCCTATTTTGACATTCACACTTGGTCAAGTATTGCTGTATTGGTCATTTATCCCTGCTTTGATATTCTCATTTTGTTATGTGTCCCAATATTGACAATCACATTTGGACATGTATCCCTATGTTGATAGTCACACTTGATCCTATATCCACATGTTACTATCCATATTTATTCATATATTACAGTGCTGATATTCACACTTGGTCATGTATACCTGCCTTTCTTTTCTCACTTGGTCATGCATCCCTATTTTGATATTCATTCTTAGTCAAGTATACCAGTGTTGGTATTCTCAAGTGATTTATGTCCCATAATTAATATTTATGCTTCATCCTGGATCCCTGTATTTCTATTTTCCCTAGGTCATGTGTACACATTTTGATAGTCACACTTAGTCATTTATCACCATGATTACATTCTCATGTCGTCATGTATATTTCTTTTGATATTCTCACTTAGTCATGTGTCCTTGTGTTGATATTTACACTTGCTTATGGATACCTGTGATGATATTCTCACTTGGTTATGTGTTCCCATATTGATATTCACACTCTCCATATTGATACTCATGTATCTCATTTTGATAGTCAGACTTTGTTATAAGTCCCTCACACTTGGACATGTATCCCACTGTTGGTAACCTTACTTGGACATGTAACGTACTCTTGATATTCAAACTTGCTCATGTATCACCATGCTAATATTCACACTAGGTCTGTATCCTGCTGTTAAAATTCCCACTTGAAAATGTGTCCCTGTGTTGAAATTTAAACTTTCTCATGGATCCCCGTGTCGATATGCTCACTGATGTATAACTGTGTTGCTATACACACTTGGCCATGTATCCCCAAGTTGATATTTCTGGATGGTCAAGTGTCCCTATGTTTTATTTTCTCACTTATTAATGGATTTCCATGTTGATATTCACACTTGTTCAAGTATACCTGTGTTTTGATTCTCACTTAGTCCTCTATCCTAATTTTAATAATCACAATTAGTCATACATTCCCATGTTGATATTGAAACTTGGTCATGTATCTTCATGTTAGATATTCATACTCGGTCATTTATCACTGTTTTGATATTTACACTGTTTTGATATTTATCACAGTGTTGCTCTTTTCACTTGTCATGCATCCCCATGTTGATATTCACATGTGGTCCTATATCACCATGTTGCTATCCTAAATTGGTCATGTGACCCCATTTTGACATCCACACTTGGTTACGTATCACTGTGTTGGTATTTACACTTGGCCATGTATCCCCATGTTTATTCTCATTTGGTTAGGTTTCCCCTGTTTATATATACTTTTAGTCATGTATCTCATTGATGATAGTCAAACGTGGGCACATATGCCAATGTTGATATCCACAAGTGTCACCATTTTGATATTCATACTTGGTCATGTATCCCCATGTTGATATTTGCACTTTGTCATGTATTGTCATGTATTGTATATGTATTGTCATGTAATATTGTTGATATTACACTTGGTCATATATACCCAGGTTGATATTCTAAATCTTCATATTTCCTCATGAAGATATAAACACATGGTCATGTATCCCTGTGTTCATATTCACAAGTAGTCATGTATCCCCATGTTCATATTCATACTTGGTCATATATTTCAGTGTTGATATTCTTACTGGATCATGTGTCCCTACTTTGATATTCACACTTGGTCATATATCCCAGTGATGATATTCATACTTGGTCATGCATTCCTGTGTTGATATTCACACTTGGTCATGTATACCTGTGTTGATATTTCTCTTGCTCATGTGTGCCCATGTCAATATTCACACTTGGTCATGTATCCCCATGTGGATATTCTCACTTTGTTATGTGTCCCCTTTGTGGTATTCACAGTGGTCATGTATATCATTGTTGATGGTCTCACTTGGTGATGTTTCCCATTATTGATATCCATATTTGGTCATATATTCCCATGTTGATATTCTCACTTCGTCATGTTTCACCATGTTTCTTTTCTCATTTGTACATGTGTCTCCATTTTGATATTCACACGTTATTCAACATGTACCTCTATGTTGATAACCACACTTGGTCATGCATCCCTGTGTTGCTATTTTCAAATTGGTTATATACCCCTTGTTGATTGTTATACTTGGTCATGTGTTACTGTGTTGCTATTCTCACTTGGTCATTTGATCCCATTTTTATATTCATACTTAATCATGTATCTCAGTGTGGATAGTAAAACATATTCATAAAGCCTATGTTTATATCCACACTTGTTCACAATTCCCACTGTTAATATTCACACTAGGTCATTAATATCTGTCTGGCTATTCTCACTTGGTCATGTATCCCCTGTGTATATTCAAACTTGGTCATATATCCTCATGATGATATTTTCACATGATCATATATCCCCATATTTATATTCAAACTTGTCCATGTATTGCTGTGTTGCTATTCTTACTTGTTCATGTGTTCCTGTATGGATATTCACACTTGGTCTTGTATATCTGTGCTGATATTCACACTTATTCATATAGTTCCATGTTGATAACCACACATGTTCATGTATTGCTGTGTTGCTATTCTCACTTGGTCATGTGTCCCAGTGTTGATATTTACACTTGTTCATGGATCCCTGTGTTGATAATCTCACTTGGTCTTGTGTCCCCATGTTGCTATTCACATTGGGTCATGTATATGAGTGTAGATACCCATACTCGTTCATATATCCCCATGTTGATATTCACACTTGGTCCTGTATAAGTATGCTATTGTTCACTCTTGGTCATTTACACACTTCTTGATATTTGTGCTTGGTCATGTATCCACATGTTTCTAATCTCTGTTGATCATGTATCCCCCATTGATATTCACATTTAGCCATGTATCAATATGTTGATATTCAGATTTGGTCATGTGTCTCAGTGTTCCTTTTCTCACTTGACCATGTGTCCCCATGTTGTTATTTACTCTTTGTCATGTGTACCCTTGTTTGACATTTTCACTTGGTCATGTATCACAATGTTGCTACTCTCACTTTTACACAAATTGCTGTGTTGATATTCACACTTGGTCATGTATCATAGTGTTGATATTCTCATTTGGTCATGTATCCACTTTTTCATGTTCTTACTTGGCCTTGTATTGCTGTGTTCATATTCATACTTGATCATGCATCACTGTTTTAATAATTTCACTTAGTAATGTGTGGCTATGTTGATATTTACTCTAGGTCAGGGATCCCTTGTTGATTTTCTCATGTGGTTAATTTTCCCCATTGTTGTTGGCCATGTATATAATTGTTGATATTCACACTTGGTCAGGTATCCCAAATTTGATATTCACACTTGGTCATGTTTCCACACTTTGATATTCCCACTTTTTCATGTATCACCATTTTGATATTCCCACTTGGTCATGTATCCCACTATTGATATTCTCATTTGGTTATTTGTGCCGATGGTGATATACACATTAGTCATGTATCTCAGAGTTGATGGTCACACTTGATAATAAGTTTCTAAGCTGATAATCACACTTGGTCATGTATCCTCCTTTTTTTAAAAATTTTCTATATTCTTTGTTTACATTCCAAATGATTTCCCCTTTCCCGGATCTCCCCCCCCCCCGCCATATGTATCATAAACCTTCTTCTCTCCATCCCTTCTCCAATCACCCCCCTCCTTTTTTTCTCTGTCCTTATATTCCCCTCCAATGCTAGATCAATCCTTTTCAGGATCAGGACCGTCTCCATACTTCTTCACGGGAGTCATTTGTTATGTGATTTGTGCCTTGGGTATTCAGGGCTTCTGGGCTAATTAATATCCACTGATCAGAGATTGCATTCCATGTGTATTCTTTTGTGACTGGGTTACCTCATTTAGGATGATATTTTCCAGATCAAATCATTTGCCTAAAAATTTTGTGAATTCATTGTTTCTAATTGCTGAGTAGTATCCTATTGTGTAAATATACCACATTTTCTGTATCCATTCCTCTTTTGAGGGATATCTGAGTTCTTTCCAGCTTCTGGCTATTATAAATAAGGCTGCTATGAACATGATGGAGCATGTGTCTTTATTGCATGCCGGGGAATCCTTTGGGTATATGCCCAGGAGAGGTATAGCAGGGTCCTCCGGAAGTGTCATGTCCAGTTTTCTGAGGAACCTCCAGACTGATTTCCACAGTGGTTGTATCATCTTACAGCCCCACCAGCAGTGGAGGAGTGTTCCTCTTTCTCCACATCCTCGCCAACACCTGCTATCTCCTGAGTTTTTGACCTTAGCCATTCTGACTGGTGTAAGGTGAAATCTCAGGGTTGTTTTGATTTGCATTTCCCTAATGACTAATGATGTTGAGCACTTCTTAAGGTGCCTCTCGGACATCTGAATTTCTTCAGGTGAAAATTCTTTGTTTAGATCTGTACCCCATTTTTTAATAGGGTTATTTGGTTCCCTGGGGTCTAACTTCCTGAGTTCTTTGTATATATTGGATATTAGCCCTCTATCGAATGTAGGGTTGGTGAAAATCCTTTCCCAATTTGATGGTTGCTGTTTTGTCCTTTTAACAGTGTCCTTTGCCTTACAGAAACTTTGTAATTTTATGAGGTCCCATTTGTCAATTCTTGATCTTAGAGCATAAGGTATTGGTGATCTGTTCAGGAACTTCCCCCCCCCCCACCCCCGTGCCCATGTCCTCTAGGGTCTTCCCCAGTTTCTTTTCTATTAGTTTCAGTGTGTCTGGTTTTACATGGAGGTCCTTGATCCACTTGGAGTGAAGTTTAGTATATGGAGATAAGAATGGATCAATTCGCATTCTTCTGCATTCTGTCCTCCAATTGAACCAGCACCATCTGTTGAAAAGGCTATCTTTTTTCCACTGGATGTTTTTGGCTCCTTTGTCGAAGATCAAGTGACCATAGGTGTGTGGGTTCATTTCTGGATCTTCAATTCTATTCCATTGGTCCACTTGTCTGTCACTGTGCCAATACCATGCAGTTTTTAATACTATTGCTCTGTAGTATTGCTTGAAGTCAGGGATACTGATTCCCCCAGAATTTCTTTTATTGTTGAGAATAGTTTTAGTTATACTGGGTTTTTTGTTATTCCAGACGAAATTGAGAATTGCTTTTTCTAACTCTGTGAAGAACTGAGTTGGGATTTTGATGGGGATTGCATTGAATCTGTAGATTGCTTTTAGCAAGATGGCCATTTTAACTATATTAATCCTGCTGATCCACAAGCATGGCAGATTTTTCCATTTTCTGAGGTCTTCTTCGATTTCCTTCTTCAGAGACCTGAAGTTCTTGTCATATAGATCTTTCACTTGTTTGGTTAGAGTCACACCAAGAAACTTTATATTGTTTGTGGCTATTGTGAAGGGTGTGTCATTTCCCTAACTTCTTTCTCAGCCTGCTTATACTTTGAGTATAGGAAGGTTACTGTTTTGCTTGAGTTGATTTTGTAGCCAGCCACTTTGCTGAAGTTGTTTATCAGCTGTAGTTCTCTAGTAGAGTTTTTCGGGTCACTTAAGTATACTATCATATCATCTGCAAATAGTGATAGTTTGAATTCTTCCTTTCCAATTTGTATCCCCTTGACCTCCTTATGTTGTCTAATTGCTCTAGCTAGAACTTCAAGTGCTATATTTAAAAGATATGGAGAGAGAGGGCAGCCTTTTCTAGTCCCTGATTTTAGTGGACTTGCTTCAAGTTTCTCTCCATTTAGTTTGATTTTGGCTACCTGTTTTCTATATATTGCTTTAAGTATGTTTAGGTATGGGCCTTGAATTCCTGTTCTTTCCAAAACTTTTAGCATGAAAGGATGCTGAATTTGGTCAAATGCTTTTTCAGCATCTAATGAAATGATCATGTGTTTTTTTTTCTTTTGAGTTTGTTTATGTAGTGGATAGCATTTATGGGTTTCCTTATATTGAACCATCTGTGCATCCCTGGGGTGAAGCTACTTGATCATGGTGAATGATCATTTTGATGTGTTCTTGGATTTGGTTGGCAAGAATTTTATTTAGTATTTTTGCTATCTCCCAGATAGCCAGGATCCTGCTCCACCTAGGGTGGAGTGCTCAATGTAAAGGTTAAGTTCATTGTTCCTCCAGGTCTAGGAATTCAGCTTCTGTTCCAGCAACCCAGTAGTAATAGCTGCTGGCAGCTATGGAATCCAACAGAGTGGTGCCCAACGTGGGGATGGATTCAAGAAGACTTCCTGAGGTGACCATGTCTTGGTGAAGCTTCGCGGAAAACGGAAAAAGGAAAAGATAGTATCCTGCATGGTGAGTTAGAGGATACAGACTAAGTGAGGCAGTATGGACCCAGTGCTTAGGGGGGCAGACAGTGGAATATGGGGAAGGAATTTGCTAGGCATTTGTCCAAAGCTCATAAGAGCTGATTCAGGCGAAAAAGAAAAGGGTTTTAAATATAGGCATATGTCCACAGCCTCCAAGAGCTATTTTAAGAGGAAAATGGATGCAATTGCTTAACAAAAAGCGTGCTTCTCTTTCTGTGTATCTTTCTGTGTTTGTCCCAGTGCACTGACTGTCTATGTGTACGTTTATGTCCTCTCTGTGTTTTTGTGTGAATGACTGTTTGTTTTATGTTGAAAAGAAAAATTGGTCAGGATTTCATCTGCTGGCAACCTCTTGAGCCAGCCGCAGTTTGTGTGGGAACTGATTTAAAGCCGCGCCGCAGCAGCGCAGCTCACTCACCCAAGAGGGAAACATAACTGGGGAAAAAGCTGCTTTTAAAAGCCCAGAAGCCTCAAGTTTTGGGAGAACTTTGGTTTGGCTTGTGAAATTCGTGTAATCGCTTTATACTTGTTTCTAATTTGTTTTAACAGTATAAGGTTTTACATATCTTGACTAAAGAGTCATAAATTAATTTGTTATGATTTAAAAGGCATAGTGAAAAGGTTAGTTTAAAACTGGGGATTCAGTGTTGGAGCTACATGTGGCCTAACGCAACTCATGCTTTGTTCTTGTTTATAATTTGTCTTAAAGGTATATTTTGCATGTCTTGACTACATAGAGTATTGGCTTATAAGTCATTGAACATGATTTAAAAGGTATAATGTTATTAACAAAAAGTTAGATTAAAGCTGGTAGTTTAGGGTAGTCGCCATTTTTAAACAACAGGTAGCATGACGTAACCCAGGAAATACAGGCCTTTAAGATGCTTCTAAATTGGCATGGTGTTTTGTATGAATCTTGGCCTGGAGATTGGACTTAATGAAGATTAAGATTTAAAATAATGTCTCTGTAATAAGTTACACTGTCATACACTTGAACATAAGAACTGGCAGACAAACCTTGTGCTGTAAAAATGTGTTTGCCATTGATTTTAAAGAAAATAGATTGTTTAAAATTGAGATTTGCTTCCAAAATTGGAGTTGTGCTCTAATGCAAGGAAAAATTGAGTTACAATAAAAATCGCCAGTGTGTCATTGGCTGCAGTTTTCAGTTTGAACGATTCTTAACATATCTTGTATTTAAGATAATTTTGAGAGTGATACAGCTGTGGCTTTTATAGGCCCATTGCAACTTTTCCACAAGTTTATAGGCTACAATGGTAGGAGCAAAATTTAACCCTCCAAGATTAAAAAGGAGATCTCAGTAGAAATATATTTGATATCAGGCAGGTTCTTTTGACCATGGAATTACAGGTTTCTTTTGTTTAATCCTCAAAATGTTCTTGCAGGACCAGTAGGTTTGGGTCTGGTCTTAGATAAAAGGCTCAGATTAGAAGATATTTACATTTGAGGAATCTCATACAATGTCCTTTGGAAGGACTCAAGGTGGATCCGAGGGCAGATAAAAAATTTTACATTTGAGTTAATGCAAAGCTTAGAGCTGCCTCAGGGGAAGCTAGTGAGGAAGCTTGGAAAAAAACTTCATTGATTAGACTTCATTAGGAAAAGGCTGTTACAGGGACTTTATTAGGTCCTGTAATTCTATAATAATCTTGCAAAGTGTCTCCTACTTGCTTTCAATGTTTTAGATCAATTGTGCCCTCATCAGCAAACCATGGACACATTTCCTTAACATCCAAATAATTTCTAAAATCCTTAATTTTAAACTTTACTCCTTGCGGCTGAAGAGTTTGCTTTAACTGTCTCATATACATTTTATCCTGACTTATCTCTTGCCCCATGATTCATGACACAAAAGAAATTGCCAGGTTAGCAATCACTTACTTACTTTCACTTTAGTCTATGCAGCCCCATGTTTTCAACAATGTCCTTTATGAAATTCACCATAATTCAGGTTTCTTGTTCAGGGGCCAAGTGAACACACCTACAGATTCTCAAAGAGGTTTCTGAGAGGTGGAGTGAGGACCTAGGGGCAAGAGATTTGAGAAATGGGGACAAGACAGGATTCTAATTAAGTCTTGTTTAATGCAGGTTCACATAGTAGTTATATAGTAAAGCATTTGGCCACAAAAATAAAGAGGATGTGGTAAGCAACCAGCAAAGATAAACAACCTGACCTTTACAGAGAATACAATCTAAAGTATATGTCTGCATACTGTGTCTCATCAAGAGCTCAGGGTACAGAGAGCATGAACAGTTCCAGACTGACCAAACCACTTCCCGTGACTAATGCCCTCACCTTAACCCCTCTCAGGCCTGACAAAGACATGTCTGATTTCAACAGTCTCCTACAGATTCCCATATTAATATTCACACTTGATCATGTATACTCCTATTGATATTCTCACTTGTTCATGTGTCCTTGTATTAATATTTTCACTTGGTCATGGATCCTCATTTTGATATTCTCACTTTGATAGGTGTCCACATGTAGATGTTCTCATTTTGTCAGATAACTCAGTGTTGATTTTC